>NC_080049.1:26187602-26457602 GCF_026212465.1 Amaranthus tricolor
ATGATAAAATATAAATTAAATAAAGCCTAAAGAATTATTCGGGCCTTTTTTTCGAAGGGCTTTGTAAGAAATGGGTCGAAAACGAACTTTATTATAATTAAAATGAAAGGGGCTATAAAAGGGTTCAATAAGTGTCAAAAATGGACCTTTATAAATGTGTAATTTAAATATTATATATGACAATGTCAATGTGAATTATTATAAATGATGATTTAATTGCTATAAATAATTAAATGGGGAATAAAACAATTTTTAGTAATAAAAATGAGCCGGATTGGATTGTATCGGGCTTTGAAAACCCGGCCCATTTAAAGCCTATACTAAATTTAAAAGGCCCATATCCAATCCAGCTCATATTTATATAAGCCCCGCTCGACCTTTATCCGGACATTAAACATTGCTAGACAGGACTAAGACTTTAGTATTGACTAAAATGTTGGTGTTAGGAGATAAAAAAATCACTAAAAAGCAAGAAAAAATGTAGTTGGTTTTCATTTTGATCTTTATGAAAAATAAAAATGACAATCATAGGTATGATTTTAAGTGAGAAAAAGAATCAAATATTGTGAGATCCAAACTAAAAATTTTGGTCACTACTAATTTAATATACTATCTAAGTATGTAAGTACTAACTAAGGCATTTCAAAAAAAAAAAAAAAAAAAATCTCTTCAGAGATCGTCTTTTTGAGAGACATATCTTAGGCCCCAGCCCATTAAAATTTAATGGTTACTTACCGTGTTCTTAATGCCTACTTACATTATATTTAATGCTTATTTACCATATCCTTAATGCCTACTTTTAATATTTTAAATGTCTATTTACTTTATTCTTAATGTCTATTTATAATATTTTAAAAAATATATAATGAGTCGGTCCAATTAGAGTTTTTTTTTAATAAGAATTTGGGGAAAAAAAGGTACTAACTAAGGCTACTTGCTTGAGTAAGCCCAACTACTCCTACAAGTTGAAGTAAACCAATCCAAGTAAGCCCAACTACTACTATTCCTAGATGGGGTTTAAACTTAGAAGTTAGAATGTTAATATTTGTGATTTTGTATACTATTCTCCATTTCTTTTTAATAGATAATTTTTTTTTTATCTATTTGAGAGTTTTTTTTAATAGTATCTGATTTTGTTTCCCCTTGATCGATCATAAATTAAAGAGCCAAGGGGATTGGTGGTGTGTTAAGTGTTGTAAGAAACTGGTCAAACATAAGAAGAAAATGACTTTCAATTAAAATTTGTGTTTATATTATAATAAGATAAGAAGAGTGGAATATATTGTCGCTTTTAACTAATTAACTAAAACAAAATAACTAAATGTAAACTAATAAAATAATAAAAATGAAATGAAATAAATCATATAAAGAAAATCTAGAATAATGAACATCTATAATCAAGCATGGCAAGAATAAAAGTAATTAACATTGCCATGCATATAAAATCAATTCAAATTTAGGTACTCAATCAAAAAATTGTACTATAGCACATTCAGTGACCACACAAAATTTATGGTAGTAGTGAATGATGGGATACTCAATAAGACTCTACAGTTGAAAATCATTTAAAATTCTTTCGGCCAGTCTTCTAAGAAAATGTTTCTTTGATAGACGACTTTCAGACCCAGCCTACTAAACCTTAATGTCCACTTGTTATATCCTTAATGCCTACTTACATTATCGTAATGCCTACTTATAATATACTTAATGTCCACTGAAAAAGTACTTAAAATGCCTACTTACAATTCTTAATGCCCACTAGCCTACTTACCATATCCTTAATGCCCACTTACAAAATCTTTAATGTCTACTTATAATATGCTTCATGCCCACCGAGTAAGTACTTAAGTACTTATAATATTTTAAATGCTTACTTACAATACTCTTAATGCTTATCAAAAAAACTTACTCTATGTTCTAAATGCTTACTTACATTATCTCAAAGAGACGTCTCTCACAAGAATATGTGAAATTCTGTAAGGATGATCGAGGAGACAATTATTGGGCTTAATGGGTATTTGCCTATTTTAACTTATCTTTATAGGATTAAATGTTATCTTTTTAAGTTGTTTCATGTTTGACGTATTTTGACTCAACTCTTTGGGGTGTAATTAATGAGGACAAAGATTAGGCTTTGTTTGGAATTGACGTTGATAGAACATCCTATCTCAAAATATATTATATATCAGATCGTAAAGTAAGAATTTAAATGGCGAGAAAGTATAAAATCCTCTTGTCTTAAATAATCCTTAATTTGGGTAAATAGCATGTCACATGTAGACAGCGATTTTATGCAAAAATGCCAAAAGATAAGCATTATGATTGATGCATGGTGCATAATTTTACAAATTCATGTAGATGTTTTGACATAAGGTTGAATTTGTGTGTTTCTTCATGTCTGTAGCTTCCCAATAATCCTACAAATATATTCTTATTGGATTAGCATAGCTGGATTTGCTGCTTGATGTTGTGCTAAGGGAAAAATCATAGTCCATAGAGTAGCTAGCAATTGTTTTGTAAGTACGGACATTAAATTGACACGTATTAGTTAGGACTTTCGAAGTACTTCTATTAACTACTATTATGGTATATATGCCCTACTTATTATGGACACTTTATGAATAATTCCATTTTCTATCACAATGTCGTATGTACATCAAGTTTTTGAGATTGGATAATTGTTTGTCTATTGTTAGGGATCATTCATTCATTTCTAGTTTATTAAATGCTAATTTAATTTGATATTTTTTAAAAAAATATTTTCTCTTTGCCAAAATTGATGCATGTTTTTAAATTATTATTAATTTTTTATCATCATTTAAGATTCAAGTAGGAGATGGCAACTCTCTAGAGGGGTTAATAGATAGTATGTTCATTTTTTATTTTTCATTTGAAATTTGTTCCAAGGTCTGAAATATGTTTTGAAAGATTTTTGTCTGAGGCAAAATTGAATGTAAAAATTAAAGTATGTAGAAGTAAATTTGAAAAAACGCAAGATATGATATTAGGTTCAACTACCAATAGTCTAATCCTAATCCGTAGGTTGCAAGTGTTTGTCATTAACTTTAAAACCTTAGATCACTATTAGAAGATCTTACTATCTTCTCCATATCTTGTTCTTCCCATGAGAAACAATTAAACAATTTCATTTTAATGAAAAATAAAACCTAAACCTCAAATTAAAACAACACTTTAATAAGTGTTTTACAAGAGACTTTGCTTACTATCTCATAATTCTTACTTAATACAATTTTACAAATTAAACTAAGGTAGTAAGAGATGATGAGAGAAGCGAGCTTCTAAACGTTTTTGTAATGCTTGAAAATAATTTAAATGGATGTGTATACACTTGGGATAATTTTTTTTATCTGACTCGAAGAAATGATCAGAAAACCGATTGAAAAAATTGAATTTAACCTGAAAAATCAACCCAAAACTCAGGAAGTTGATCGAACCCGATAAAAATCGAGTCTGTCGGATCAGGTTCAGGTGTGACCCGTTAGGTCAGAAACCATTATTTAAAATTACAATAATCATGTACTTGGACTAAGAAAAATGGTAAAATAACCCAACATTATTAGTTAATTGCTAACTTTACCTCATAAGCTCAACCAAACAATTGTCCTTTTAAAAGCTCAATAAATCAAGCATATTAAGAGGCATAGTAATCAAGTAGACATGGCCCACTTTCGCAATGAGTATGTATCATCTTTTTTTAGCACATATATTAAAAAGTAATAAATGTCGTTTTCACGAACTTTAACAATTTGTAAGAGACACACAACACGAATCCTTAATAAACTCCTATCTCACATATTTGGTCAAAGTAATATGATCTATACTCAAATTTTGAAAGAAGTAAAATTATGAGAAAAAAGATTTTAAATTTGAAGTCATAATCCGTTGGGTCAATCCGAATCGACCTAGGACTCGAAATGACCCAACCCGAGAATGATTCGATCGAAATTAATCTGAGCTGAAATCCGTCCGATCAACTGTTTTCCAAGTCTAGCAGTGTATATTGTGCTCTTCTCAATATTGAAGACCTTATATAAATATTGAAAGCCTTAAATATTCTTTGCTACCTCAGTGCCTTCAACAAAATTGACTATTGGCTGTATCTTGTACTTTAATCTAGATTTTAAAATTTAAACCAAACTATTGTGTCTTAATATAAATAAAAATACATAACAACACGTAAAAAAAGGACATATAATGCAGCATATGAAATGAAAATCATAAATCATAAAACACAAATCATAAATCATAAATCATAAACTATTTATTTTAGTGTTGTCCATTTATTTTTTTTTCTTCATAATTACAAATTATTTTCAATGGTTACATCGGGCTCACAATCTCAGCTTTTGTTTATAGTGTTTAAGATGAAGCTAGCGATTATATTCTCCGAGTAAAAGAAGAGGTTATATAGTTGGATTTAGATGGGCTTAAAAAGTATATTACATAGTATTCTTCGAAAATGTGATAGGAGTACATGAGTTTAGCATGGAACAAAGATAGGAGAAGGACAAGGCGTTGTGTAACTGAATAAACCAGCAAATAACACTTGTTCATAAATGTTATTAAAGGTCAGCAAACTGCCAAACCACATGTAACTATACTAACTAGCGTATGCCCTATACATGCCAGGGTGGCTAACATTATTACACCAACTGCCAATTCCAAATTACTTGCACCATTGTAAGATTTAAAGCACCATTTATTCATTTATCTTATTTTATAATTAATTTTTAATCTATAAGTTAATATATAGTTAAATGAGATCTTATCTGATTCGTCTCATTTTCTCAATACAAAGATAACATAATTAGAGATATTAAAAATTGAATTAGTGCATTAGACTGAGTGAAAAATTAAATAATACGAATATTTTAAAATGGAGAAAGCATTTTCATTTTAATTTTAAATATTTTTAGAATTAGATTTTTTGTCGATTGAACAACAAATACGACTTTCCATTAAAAATCCCAATTTCGATTTTAAAATAACCTACTCCTTTTTCTGTTTATCCTTTAATAAAAAGTTATTTTTTTAAAACGCACATATTCTAATTATAATTTATAATTTCTTATTATTATTATTATTATTATTATTATTATTATTATTATTATTATTATTATTATCCTACAAATTGGCTCCAGTTAAGTTAATTTAATCTCATTTAAAAAAAGTTTATTTTTAATCTTCTTTACCATCATAACATGCAAGCTTAGCAGGTTCATTCTTCGGTCCCTAATTAGCTACTTTTTCATCATCCAAAATTAAAGCACCACTAAGAAATTAAAGCAATATTAAAAAGATTTTTGTGTTCCTAAAAAAGTACTCCATTATTCTACTGCTTTTTCTAAAAAAAACTTTTTTATTGTATGGTATTGCTCTACAAGTTATGATGCGTCCTTTCAACTATTAAACCATTATAAAATGTTTATTAGTGATAGAATAGAAGAGTTGGAAATAATAAATAATGGTTTTTTTGAACTTTGCAAAATGGTTAAATTAACTAGGATTAAAATTAATCACCTGACACTTTATTTTTCTAGGTTAAGTATTAACAACGTTTTTACATCAATCATCTATGCCTAAATAAGAATTTGAGATATTAAATAATATTTTTATTTTTTAAACAAACGAATACCTTTTTGTATAATTACGCGAATGGTTATCAAATTTTACTCTTATAATTTATGCAATTAATTAATAAATATTATAAAAATATTCAAAAATATATTAGTTTTTTTTTTTCTTTTAAACGGATTAATTAGATCATTAATTAGTTTGAACTTAATTATAAATCTGTACACCATAATTATTTCAAAAATAGGACCATTAGATCAACTGTGCAAGTTGGCAAAGTTCAAGTAGAGCGGCCATTTAAATACTTTTTTAGCATTGCGTAAACGGCAAATAGCACCTAATTCTTCTGACTAATAGCATTATTATTTTCACTCAATATTCTTATCGCACTATTAATGAATTAATTAATCAATAATTGAATTTATTTTTTAGTATTAAATAAAAAATATTATTTATTTTTTAGTATTAAATAAAAAAAGTTGTATGAGATAGTTTCACCGAGAAACATAATTCATAAATATATTAAATAACATATTTAATACACATTATGAAAATATAAATTCCTTTTTAAAAATTATCTAATCAAGAGAGTATCTTAGAAAATAGGTTATTATTAAATTTATTAAAAGCAGTAAAGGGCAAACCAAATCATCTAGTTAAACGCAAGTGAGGCCCGTGAGACAGCTTGTAAGAGTGAGATTGAGATATTCCCAAGTAGTTGGATCCACATTTACATTATTATTATTATGATTTTAATTACATAGTCTACCCAATTAGTGGTTTGTTGGTGCGTTACCATCACTATTCATCACTATTAAGATTTGAGGATAAACCTAACACATACTAGCCAATCAAATTTGTAGATTCTTTTTTCTTCTATAATTAGTATCCAAATATTATCATTATATATATATATATATATATATATATATATATATATATATATATATATATATATATATATCAAAAGATACATCAGTATATGACGAGAGAAGTAAGAATTTTTAGGCCGTGACAATTTGTCACATAATCTCACTGTGGCCTACTCGTGTGGACACGGGACATCCGTGGGCTAGAGCCACAAACCCACAGGAATGAGCGTTGACTTGCACATACACTAGTTGAGGTTCATTGTTTCCCAAAACCATATGGTAGTAGGAGGGATTAGGTCACCCAATATATATGCAAGTCTATAACCCACTATTTTATTGATGTGAAATCTTATCTCACATGTGAAGTATTTTCCAACAAGAATATGAAATAAGAATATGAAAACTGGTGCCCAAGAAAATAGAAATTGTGGAATTTAGTAACTTTTTCGGTTTTTACGTTTTATTTAACAAACGCTCCTGAGATATTTGTTAATTAGGATAAAACAATTGAAAAAAATTGTAGTAAACTAGAGTATAATATATCAAACTTTGAATTTTATATATTAATTATATAATTAAATATTACATACATTTGGAATTTATTGTCAAATAACGCATTAAAATATATTATATTATTTTTATTTTTTTATTTTATAATTTATTGTCAAATGCGTTCATTAGGTTTTGTCTATTAGATAATATACCATTCCTTACTCCATAATCTTAGGTTGCAATTAATATTTTCATTTTGATCGGCGCTCCCATGTTCAAAGCAATTAAGAAGCGCTACAATTGTTATAATTCTTTGAATGATAAGTTGGCAATTCTTTAGCCTTTTTTAGTCATGCTGCTTCAGCTAACATGCGATCACTTCAGGTTGTTTCAATATCTATTAATTTAGACTTTTATACATTGCTATTAAGTACACATTAGTACAATAAACTATCATTTGAAATTTCAATAAATGATCCAAAGAAAAGAGATTGACATCATCATCTAATAATAATTTAAAACATTAATCAAATTTTTACTTGGTGGTGTTGAGTAATTCTCTTGCCAAGTGATAGTTAATTAATTTGACACATTACTTTAACAATGATTAAATCGATGTAGTTACAAATTTTTTTTCTCAAAGTAACGCTTCAGTAAATCAAAATTCTCACATTATCTTCACTATATTTTTATATTTCACTCTAATGTCTATGTAAGAAAAATTTTATAAGATTAGACGATGAAACCATTACTCTATTTAATAAGAGTATGATTTATCACCATCCAATCCTCTTCAAATTATGATCAAGTTTGATGAGTGAAACATATACTATTTAGTGTTGAAATAGAAAATGAATTGTGAAAGAATGATTACTTGTTGGCCCTTTTTGGTTTTTATGATGACTACACTTAATATAAACAACTGTATTTTAGAGATTGTGCACAGTTCAATATCTGGTCTTGATAAAGATCATTGATAGTACCTAAGACTTGGTCTATGGACTTTGTACGTGTCTAAAATATCCAAGGTAGTTAGATAGGAAGATCGTTGTAGGATGTCAAACGTAGACAGGAGATCTACTGTTCCTAAGTTGATAATCCGACGATACTTGTTGATGTATGGGTGAGACTAATTTGTTGTATAATTAAATTAATGAGTTATTTGGCAAAAGAATTTTATAACTACTTTTAATAACCGTCACATTTTGTAAAGAGGTGGAGAAAACTTCTCCTAATTTTTCTCCACGTTAATGGACATGAACTACTGGGTTTTATTTAAGAAAAATTAAGTTGCCTTATTTAGAAAATAAAAAACCGATAGCTTTATTACTTGCAAAATAAGTTCCACTTATTCTTCCTTAATTTTAGGATTAAGGATGAAGTGGTTAGTTATTTTCCTTACTAAGCTACGTGACTTTTCTATATAAAAGGAAATAGTTTTAACCGATTATGTGGGCGTGTAGAAAAAATAACAAGAAATATTCTTTGCGTAAAAATTGCCAATTAACTTTGAAATATTTCTCGTGCAACTCATTAATTTTATCCTTAGGTTTTTGGCCTTTGTAAAAAGGTTTTTGAAAGAATTGTTGTAATTAGGCTTGGGGAAGTCTAGGGGAGAAAGAAAAGCTTCGTGGGAAGCGAGAGAAAGAGAAAAAGAAAGAGAAAGAGAAAGAGAAAGAGAAAGAGAAGTTGGTCTAGGTTTGTTTGCTTTATGTAATTGTAACGAATTGCCTAAAAAATAGTAGCGAATTTGAAATCTCGGGGGATTCGTGGTTTTTCCTTCTATTTAGATCTAGAAGGTTTGCACGTAAAAATTGTGTTGTCTCTTTCTAAGTTTTTGATTCTGCAATCTAATTCTGCAAAAACAGGACAAAAACGCTTAAACTTACCAAACAACAATTTATCTCTAGTCGTTTCTTCATTACTTATTCGATGTTAAAAGAAAAAGAAATTGTGTTGTGAAAAAGTATTACTAATATACGTAATCTTAAAAAAAGAATGAAAATTATTAATAATGTAGCATTGAAAAGTGAACTTATGTGAAACTCCTCCACGTGGAGAGTGGAGACAAATAGATAATAGAAACCATTCACATTCAGTGCCACATAACATTAGCTTATTAACATACGCAACATGTAATAAATGGTCATTTCATAGCCTTACTAGCCTTTGACACTCGGTGCCACATAACATAACTTATTAACCTATGCATCAATTCATCATGTAATAAAACGATCGTTTCTCAATCGTATTGTACATTGTACTAGTAACTAGTAAGATAGACTAAGTTAAAGTTTTTTAACATAAATACATAATCAATGATTTCTAATTTCTGACATCTACAACTTATTACCATTCATAGGATTCTCTAATCTTAATTATGTATAGCAATCTAAGGCAGTCTTGGCCAAAAAAGAAGAAAAACAACGCATGAAAAGTCACATTACCTGAACTCAACATCATGACACTATTAGCATAAGCTTAACCTTAAAGTTTGTCTTCTAAATACCTTAATTATTTTTTAAAACTAACTGTATTAATCCCCACGAAAACATAAACAATTGTTGTCTTGTCTGGCAGATATTGTTGGATGGGCCCAAGGGAATCCAACTCCATTAAACCTTCTTGTGTATAAGGCATGCTTTGTTTGATCATTTTCACTTTTCTATAGTAAAATAGAGTGGAGAGAGTATGAGATATTGGGAATAGTTTTAGGGGAGCGGTAGCAAGAATCGAAGTTAGATTTTTATTGGAAAAGTGATTATGCTCCGACTGAAATAAAAATCGATGTTAAGGGAGAAATTAGAAATTATATAAGAAAAGCAGAATCATACCCATTTCTTTAATTTTTCAAAAACAGTTGTTTGTACAGATATCCACACTGTTAAAGTTGAGAACATGTCTCTGCACTTGGTCCTATAAACCCACCACCTTATTCTTTCTGTTCTTTTCCTTTTGTAATTTTTGAGGGGTTAAATTAAATTACTTTTTCTGGGTTTTTCCATTTCTTGCTCTTCACAATTTGTTTACTGGTTCCCTTGATTCTTAACAATTTAAGACTATTTTCACACTCATCATTCTCTAAGGTGAGCTCTTTATATTAAGTCAAATAGTTGGTGGGAATTATATTTTGATGGGTTGGATTGGTTGAATTTATACTTCTGATTAATTATTGATATTTTTCATCCAGAAAAGCTATGCTTTTACCTAATGTGTACTTTTTTATGATCAATTGAAATTGGGGGTAATTGTAGAAATTTCTCAAAGTTTCAATCTTTTTGTTGGGTATGAATGATTTGCAAATTTAGGGTTTCAAGCTGTGATCTTTTGATCTCTGTTTAGACTTTGTAGTTATTCAAATTTAGTATTTTTATCAGGAAAGTTTTTGGGTTCCTGAGATTTTTGGCATTAATGAAGTGATGTCTGAAGTAAGAATCAACAAAGGAGAAACCAAAATCAGAAATGTCCCAATTGCTGTGACTTCTGATGGTTTCTGGTGTTGTCCTTCCCCAGTTGTTTTCCAGAAAAACCTTAAAACACAAACTCCCCTAAATAAATCAAAACCCCAATCTTTATCACCCCCTCAATCAAATTCTTCTATTAACAAGAAACAAACACATTCAAATGAAAAGAAATCGTCGCAAAACCCGTCTAACATGGAACCTCTAGATGATCAAAAGAGTGCCAATAATGGTACTCAAGCCTCTAATGTGGGTGTAGGAGGGGAGAGAATTCCTAAACATAAGACTGAGAGTTTGCCCAAAAAAGTTTCAATAGAGTTTGGTGAGGCAGGAACTAGTGATATGAAGGTTGTTCTTTATGGGAAACATGGATTCTCTGTTAAGTTGAATGTTCACAAGAATGTTCTTGTGGAAAATAGTATTTTCTTTGAGGAGAGGTTAGCTGAACAAGAGTCTGATGTTCCTTCTCTTCAAATTTTGGACTGTGAAGATGTTGAAATTTATGTTGAAACGATCGGTTTGATGTATTCGAAAGATATGAAGCATCGGCTTCTCAAGCAAAGCGTTCAACGAGTTCTTCGTATCCTTAAGGTAATAACTGAGTAAAGGATCTTCTATTGAAATCTGGATTGTATAGTTTGCTGTGATTTTCGTGCAATATTGTGATTTAGGTTTTTATGTGCTCTAAGCAAGAACATATGCATAAATGTTTGCTTTTTGTAAGATTCTAAGTATTTGTTATACGATAATGCTTTCTTGACTGACTCAAGAGTCAAGCCTCCTGTTAGGGGTAGAAGTTTTTAGTTTTGTATAGATGTGTTTGATTGTCTCCTATGGAAGTTCATCCAATTGAAAAGCCTTGGTAAATCTCTACAAGTTCGCGTCTTAGGTATCTTAAGGCTAGATTTTGACTGCAGCTACTCTTGTGAGAGGCAATCTCTACACTGATAATATTTATTATTGGGCTATTTAGCCCATATTTGAGGCCTGTCTCTTGGTGAGACCGTCTTATATGAGAATTTGTGTTTATACTTATGGATGCTTGGGTGTTCTAAAATGATTTTTATTTGATTGCATGTTCAGATAACAATAATAGAAAGGAAGGGAAAAAAATTTGAGGGAAGATAAGGGGAAAGTCAGGTTTCATTCCGTTCAACTACTCTTTTTTGAAACAATGTATCAAATAAAGGAGAAAACGATGCTTCACTTTCACTCCGACTTACTCTCCAAATCCTTTTTTCATCTAGATACACTCTTTTTGATAGGAAGTAATTGTTATCTTAGAAATTCTTAGTACGGTTTTATAATAAAGAGACCATAGTCGATAAGTATTTCTTTTCTCGTGTTTTAAGACATTGTCGTTTAGCCTTTCGTTATTTGTAGTTCGGCCTTAGGAGTTTGTGATTCTTTGGTTTAGATTGGTGAAATTGGGGTATTAGGATGCTTGAAAATATAATATTGGTAAAATCTTCCGCTAATCCGTCAGTAATCAGTATATCTTGGCTAATTTTCGATATTATTGCAGGTTGCTGAACTTATTGGTTTTAGCTCATGTATTCAAGTATGTTTAGATTACCTGGAAGCTGCCCCTTGGGTTGGGGAGGAGGAAGAGGAGAAAGTAGTGTCTTCAGTTCTGAGACTCCAAAACGAGGGTGTTGGTGTAAATCCGGTCCTTAAACGAGTCTCTTCAAATATCGTGAGACCACCTAAAGACACGTTGTGCGAGATACTGGAACTTGTTCTTAAAAGTAATGATGAGAGAGGTCGTCGTGAAATGAAATCTATCGTCCTGAAACTTCTTAGAGAGAATAGCAGCAGTACAGATTGTGGTAGCTCATCGGATATATGTTACGAAACAATTTATTCTTCATGCAGAAGCAGCTTAGAATTGTTGTTAAACCATTTTAAAAGGGCCACTGGGCCAGAATTTTGTGACAAGCCTATTGACTGTCAGGACCCTCTGGCCAAACAGATTGCTCTAGAAGCCGACAACCTTGCCTGGTTGTTGGAGATCTTGGCCGAAAGACAAGTAGCAGATGAGTTTGCACTAATGTGGGTTCGACAGCAGGAGTTAGCGAGCTTACATCAAAAGCTTCCCGCAATGACTCGCTACCATGTTAGTTGCATAACTGCAAGGTTGTTTGTCGGCATTGGTCGGGGGGAGCTGCTTCCGTCAAAAGACACTCGTCATATGCTATTACAAACGTGGTTGGGGCCATTAACGAATGACTACAGCTGGCTGAATCATGGGTGCAGATCATTTGATCGGAAGGTTGTGGAGGAGGGTATTGGGAGAACGATCCTGACATTACCCTTGGATGATCAACAGAGTATTCTTCTTTCTTGGTTGGGTAATTTTCTAAAAGCGGGCGACAATTGCCCGAATCTCCAAAAAGCTTTTGAGGTTTGGTGGCGTAGGACCTTCATTAGGCCATACGCTGAGCCACGAGTTAACCAAGGTTAGTCAGATAACTCAATGACATCATAGGGTGTATAAACTAGAATAATTACCTCAAGAAAAGTATTCACCGGTGTAGTATTTTACGTGCTAATTTGTTTTTATGGTTTGAAGAGATATGTAGTGTGTACGTCTTGCAATCTCTAGCCAACGATTTGGCTGAGAGATGGATGCTAATGGGAAATTTGAGTCTTCTGAATCGAAGACTGTGTTTATAATCTGATGAAGCTGTAGCAACCGTCAAAACATGAGGATTGGTGACTTGCTTACGTACAAGCCTTTGTTTCTTGATTGAGCATTGTGTTTAGGGCACTTGCTTACGATAAATACGAGCCCTGCTTAGGTGCATGCTTACGTATAAGCCTTTGTTTCTTGATTAAGCATTGTGTTTAAGTACTTCTAAGATCAAGAGTTAAAGCTTAAGAACTTAAGTTGTACAGGAAGAAATGCTGCAAAATTAAGCTAATTTGATTTCTAAATATAGTTGTGTATCAACTTCTACTGTTGTACAGTTCTAAAGTCTAAACAGAACTGCTGTGAGGTTTGCTTCTTGGTTGTTGAATGCCATTTTATTTGTTTGTTTATTTGCCTTTAATAAACTGGTCTGATCACTCTCAAAAACTGCTGTTATATGAAGTATTTTTGAGTCCTGAAAAAACACATTTTCGGTTGAGCAAGTCTTCTCTTTTAAGTGAGCTCTTAACTCGGTCTAGCCCAAAGTTTAGTATTTCTGATTTCCTTTGGAACTATGTGCTCAATTGAGCATGTTGTCCGCTCGATCGAGCACGTGGTTTGCTCGATTGAGTGGCACTGTAAAGTCGATCAAGTTATTTTATGCACAAATGACTTGTCTTGGTGAATTGATTCCAGGGTATCAAGACATGTTTGTAAGAGTAAGCATTAGTTCAAATCTTATCATAAAGTAATTGATGGTGAATCTCTCTGCATGATAAACAATTTTTCAATCAAAGCTCTTGGAAAGAGAGAAATTAAATTGATGTTTAAATCGAACAATACTTTAGTGCAGAATAATGTTTTATTTTCTTCTCATGTTGTTAAAAATTTAGTTTCGGGCCCTAATTTGAATGTACTTGGATATAAGCTAATAATTGAAAGCAGTAAATGTATAATTTCTTGAAATGAAAGCTAAGATCGATATAGTTCGAAGTACTTTAATGAACGATAACGATTTCAATGAATTAACAAACGTTGGACAGAAAATAAAATTGTAAGAATGACACAATGATTTAAGGAGGTTCACCCAACAATGGCTACGTCCTCCGTGGTGTGTAGTTGATTGTTTATACTATTTCAATAGAGTAAAACACTCTTACAAATGAAGTATTACAATTGAGTAAGAGATAAAACAAAGACTATATGTTCGGCTTAGAGGTTATGTGTTTGATGTGTTTTGGTTTGCTAACGAGTTCTCTATTTATAGTGCTAATTACATTAAATATAATACACACCCTTAATGCTGAGAAATAACTACAATGAAACTGATTTCATGAGTTGAAACGTCACATAAAAGAATCCAAAGTGCTGCAGCCTGGAGTCCTCGTTCGAGCCCTTGAAGTGATCGTTCGAGCATGAAGATCATAAAATCACTGTGTGCTGCTAGAGGAAGTGCTCGTTCGAGCTTATTTGGAGCTTGTTCGAGCATGTCGAGCCTGATGCTACTGGAATCAGCTGCTGGTCCTACTCGTTCAAGGCAACAACAAGATCATTCTCGCCGTGTTCGAGCATCTAGGATAGTACCAAAGACTGTTTGACTTCTCCATTCATTACTCTCCTTAATTTTTATGATTAAGTGCTATCATCAAAGCACCCATAACTCATACATGAACCATACACTTTAATCATCATCATAAACATCCATATTAAGTCACCAAGTTAAATCACCAATTAACAACCTCATAGGATTCCATCGCAAGAGTTCACATATGAATGCACACTTTAATTTGTGCACTCAAGTCACACCATTCATACCAATCTCCACCTTGACTTGAGTTCACCCAAGTCAAAGCATTCATCAATCCACTTCATCTTACAAGAATATAAACAAGCTTAAAATAACATACACACCTTATATGCCCCAAAGCGCATCACTTCAAGTAAGGAGCTAGACCAACCAATTCAACACACAAATCAAACTTGGTTGTAGGCAATGGCTTTGTTATCATGTCGGCTGGGTTATCTTTAGTATCAATCTTTTTCAAAATTACTTTTTTGTGCTCAACTTCATCCCCGATGAAATTATACTTGATATTAATGTGTTTGGACCTTCTATGAAATGTAATTTGATTCCTAGCCAAGTGAATTGTACTTTGACTATCACAATGCACACTTACCGAACACACTTTGTTGCACATCTCACCTAGGGCTGAACATGGTTTGGTCTAAACCGTAAACCAAACCGGACCAAATCGTAATTTAAATATTTGGTCTGGTCTACGGTCTAAATGGTCTGGTCCGGTTTTTTTTTTTTTTAAACGGTTTACGGTCCGGTCCCGGTTTTAAAATTTTCAAACCAAACCGGACCGCAAAACCGTATTAAAATCATATTTATACCTTGACTGCATCTGATCTCCCTAATTCTTCTGCAGATTTACCCATTTGTCTCTATAAATTCAACACAAATTTGAGAACACATAAACACATAAACCAAGAACAAACATCATCAATTAAAAATGCAAGTAGCTGAAATGCAAAGGCAGCTTGTTGATTTTACAACCTCCCTATTCAACGAGGTATAAATCATCTACTTTTCTCGAATTTTACCATTTTTTATGATTATTATTGAAATAATTGTTTAGAATTGAAATGGGTTTTTGATTTTTGAAGGGATATTTGGATAATCAATTTACACAGTTACAACAATTGCAAGATGAAAGCAACCCAGGATTTGTAATGGAAGTTATCACCCTTTTTTTTGAGGATACTGAAAGACTCCTTCGTGATTTGTCTTCTGCATTGTGAGTACCCTTTTCTTTTTTTTATTTTTGGGTTTGATTGGAATTCTGTTATGTTGAATGTTAAATTGTTTAAATTCAAAGAATGAAGAATCTCACTCAATAAAAATTTTTAAAAAAATTAAAAAAAACCGTAGAACGGTCTGGTCTGGTCCGGTCTGGTCTCTTGACTGGTCTGGTCTGGTCTGAAAAATTTTCAGACCGGAATTTCTGGTCTGGTCTGCTTTTTCTGTCAAACCGGACCAGACCGGACCGTGTTCAGCCCTAATCTCACCAACTAGACATTTGAGCCACCTTGCTTCTTTGAATGATGAAAGAGTAACCACATCTTGTAGTGATGATTGCCAACTTATCGCCGAACTACCCAATGTGAACACAAATCCACTTGTGGATTTTCTAGCATCAAGATCACCTCCATAGTCCGAGTCACAAAACCCGGTTAGCTCGCTTGAATCCTTCCCTTACATGAGACAAACATTAGAAGTACATTTCAAATAGCTCAATTACCACTTTAGTGCCTCCTAATGTCCCTTCCCCTGATTAGACATATATCTACTTACCAAACTCACCACATGAGCTATGTCGGGCCTAGAACATACCATGGCATACATCACACTACCAACGGCACTAGTGTACGGAATTATTACCATTTGCTCTTCTTCCGACTTTGTTTGTGGACACAACCTCTTGGACAATATGAAATGAGAGGCAAGAGGAGTAGACACACCTTTAGCATCATCCATGGAGAAGCGTTGCACAACTTTCCCAATATACTTCCTTTGGCTAAGGTATAAGACACCCTTAGCCCGGTCTCTCAAAATCTCCATTCCAAGAATCTTCTTGGCTTCACCAAGATCCCATATCAAATTCACTTGAAAGAAAATCTTTCAAGTTCTCCAACTCAAACAAAGAATTACAAGCTACTAGCATATCATCAACATATAAAAGCAAATATAACAAAGAACCATTTTCAAGTTTCTTAAGATAAACACAACTATCATAAGAACTTCTAACAAAATCATGTGAAATCATGAAAGAATCGAACCTCTTGTACCGGCGATTGCTTCAACCTATACAGTGATCTTTTCAATTTACACACATGACCTTCCTTACCGACGACCTCAAAACCTTTCGGTTGCTTCATAAAAATTTCCTCATCAAGCTCACCATAAAAAAAACGCCGTTTTCACATCTAATTGATGCAACTCCAAATCCTCCATCGCCACTAAAACTAGTAGAGCCCTTATAGAAGAGTGCTTCACGACCGTTGAAAATACCTCATGAAAATAGACACTCTTAATTTGAGAGTATCCCTTTGCTACTACCCTTGCTTTGTAGATGGGAGGAACATCGCTAGAAGGACCCTTCTTCCTCTTGAATATCCACTTGCACCCAACGATCTTCTTTTTCTTTGGTGCTTCAACAATGTCCCAAGTTTCATTCTTTGCAAGTGATTCCATCTCTTGCTTCATGGCTATCATGCTTGAGTAATTTGAGGTCATAGCCTCTTTGTACGTAATTGGATCATGCAACCCTTCGACTTCACTAGTAATGTTGAGAGCATATGCAACATAATCACACTCTTTAATGTACCTCCTTAAAGCCACGATCTTCCTCTTTTGCCTTGTTCTGGACAAAGGAGGAGATCTTTGTTGAATATCATCATCATTTTCCTCTTCATCAATATTGGGAGGTTGAACCTTCTCTTGTGCATCAATGGGATTTACAACATCAATTACATCTTTTTCAATGGACTCTTCTACACTAGAGACTAATATGTTATTTTCATCAAATACAACGTCTCTAGAGGTGATTATTCTTTTTGACTCATTACACCACACCTTATACCCCTTTACACCCACTCCATATCCCACCAAAATGCATTTTCTATCCCTAAGTTCTAACTTTCCATCATTTACATGAATATAAGCCGGACAATCAAAGACTCTAAGACTAGAATAATTTGTCAGAGTGTTGTACCACACATCCTGTGGTGATTTGAATTTCAAGGTGGTATGAGGTGAGCGATTGATCAAGTAGCATGTCGTAGCCACCGCTTCGGTCCAAACTTGCTTCCCTAATTTGGCTTGGTTTAGCATACACCGAGCCCTCTTCAACAATGTTTTGTTCATCCTCTTCGCAACACCATTTTGTTGAGGATGCTCTACACAAGTTCTATGTCTCACAATACCTTCACTAGCACAATATTGAAGAAACTTATTATCAACAAATTCATGACCATTATCGGTTCTCAAGGTCTTGATGCTCCTATTGGTCTTTTTCTCAATCATTTTCTTCCATTCCAAGAAAACATCAAAACTTCATTTTTATGTTTATTGAAGTAAAACAAAACTTTTCTTGAGAAGTCATCTATGAAAGTCAACAAGTAATTACAACCACTAAGTGAGGGCTTTCTAGATGGTCCCTACAAATCGGAATGAATATAGTCAAGTATTACCTTAGTGTTGTGTATGGCGGGTTTAAAACTAACCATATTGTGTTTCCTATAAACACATTGTTCGCAAAACCTAAGGTTCCCGAACTTTTTACAATCATATAAACCTTTTTTAGAGAGTTCATACATACCTTTTTCTCCCATGTGGCCAAGTCTCAAGTGCCAAAGCTTTGTTTCATGATCAGACATTATGTTTGTGGAAACATTCATAGAGCCGGAGATAGTTGAATCTTCAAGAGCATACAAACTTCCATTCATCTTCCCCTTCATCACCACAAGTGATCCTCTAGCAAACTTCATAGCAAGTGATCCTACACCCGATCTTATCAAGTGTACCCAAAAATATGAGATTCTTTTTCAAACCCGGAACGTACCTCACATCGGTCAAGGTTCTCACCATTCCATCAAACATTCTCATTTTCACACTCCCAACTCCAATCACTTTACATGTTGTGTTGTTCCCCATGGTCATATTTCCCCCATCAACACTTTCAGATGTTTGGAAGAAAGTTTTGTTAGGAGTCATGTGGAATGTGCACCCCGAGTCAAGAATTCATTCATCACCATCTTTGAACCCATGTGTGGCTACTAGAACACCACCATCATCACTATCATTCATGTAAATAGCATCGGCATTACTAGTTGCGTCTTTTGCTCCATCATCACTAGCATTTTTATTTTTTCATTTTCAACAATCCCTCTTGATGTGGCCTTTAAGCTTGCAATAGTTGCAAGTCTTATTTTTGTTAGGCCCCGTGACTTCGACCTCTCTTTACCCTTGTTTCCACCACCACTAGTAGAACCTTTCTCTAACGTCTTCCCACTCACAAATAATCCATCACCTGAGCCACCCTGTGATTTTTGTGACAATTGTGTATCAATGAGATCCCTTTGTGTTAAAGGAATTTTTCACATCGTCACTACTCAAGTTTTCTCTACCATAAAGTAGAGTTTCTCTAAAATTGTTGTAAGATGGAAGTAGAGAACATAAAAGGTAAATAGCCAAGTCTTCATCATCAAGCTTGACTTCAATGTTTTGAAGATCCATAAAAATGAAGATCCATAACAATGGAATAAAACTCATCTAAGTGAGGTTTAAAGGTTTTCCTTCCTCCAAGCGTAGATCGTAGAGTATACTCTTCAAAAGTAGCCTATTGGTAACACTCTTGGCTATGTAAAGTGATTCTAATTTCTCTTATATTCCCTTGGTTGTAGTTTCTTTAACAACCTCTCTTAGCACGTCATAGTTGGATTACCGATAGTGCGTTCGTATCAATCTCTTCCCATCTCGTCGCGGTCATTCCTTCCGGCATTTTGTCTACACCTTCAGTGACCTTTTGCACACCATTTTGAATCAAAATGGCTCTCATTTTGACTTCCATAAGCCAAAGTTCACACTTCTATCAAACTTCTCTATGTCAAGCTTCATTGTGGACATGTTTCACCAACAACGACTTCTTAATCACCATAACGACTTGGCTCTGGTACCAATTGAAACGAAAGCTAAGATTGATTCGAAATACTTTGATGATCGATAACGATTTCATTGAATTAACAAACGTTTGACAGAAAATCAAATTGCAAAAATAACACAATGATTTAAGGAGGTTCACCCAATGATGGCTACGTCCTCCGTGGTGTGTAGTTGCTTGTTTATACTATTTCAATGGAGTAAAACAATCTTACAAACGAAGTATTACAATTGAGTAAGAGATAAAACAAAGGCTATGTGTTTGGCTTAGAGGTTATGTGTTTGATGTGTTTTGGTTTGCTAATGAGCTCTCTACTTATAGTGCTAATTACATTAAATATAATACACACCCTTAATGCTGAGAAATAACCACAGTGAAACTGATTTCATGAGTTGAAACGTCACATAAAAGAATCCAAAGTGCTGCAGCTTGGAGTGCTTGCATTGATCAAAAAGTCACTGTGTGCTGCTGGAGGAAGTGCTCATTCGAGCTTATTTGGAGCTCGTTCGAGTATGTCGAGCCTGATGCTACTGGAATCAGTTGCTGATCTTGCTCGTTCAAGGCAACAGCAAGATCATTCTCGCCTTGTTCGAGCATCTAGGATAGTACCAAAGACTATTTGACTTCTCCATTCATTATTCACCTTAATTCCCATGATTAAGTGTTATCATCAAAGCACCCATAACTCATACATTAACCATACACTTTAATCATCATCTTAAACACTCATATTAAGTCACCAACTTAATTCACCAATTAACAACCTCATAGAATTCCATCGCAAGAGTTCACACATGAATGCACACTTTAATTTGTGCACTCAAGTCATACCATTCATAACATTTCTCATCATCATCATACCAATTATCCCGCTCGAGAACAGGGTGTGAGTGAGAAAAGGTGACGAACAATCTATACCCGTACTTCCTTCACAGGGAGGACTCGAAGATTTTGGTCGATTTTACCCAAACGGATAATCAATAAATGTATAATTTCCAAGGGTGTTATATTTGTTGGATGATGTTATGAAGTATGTGATTTGCTTAGACATTCTTTAAAAGCAAAATCTTATTAATATTGTATGTAATATATTTAAATATAATGATTTTAACTATATGTGGCATGTTATTTATGTTATGTACGTAATTTTAATAAGGTTTATTATATGTCTAAAGTTCATAATTCTATAGTTTTGATTTAACAAATATAATTTTTTGAGTTTCACAGTGTTCTATTTAAGGAAATAAAAATTTTGTAATAAATCTTCATGATGATTTCTCTGTGTTTTGCTTTCTAACAGAAGTGAATATAATAGTTTCTAGATGTCCTAATTGACCATGCCAAAGAGAAGGGGGGCAATGCATCAAATGAATAAGAAAATAAGGTCTCATCGGCAGTGGTAATAGAATATAGGTCGCCTTGGCACTAACATCTCATAAGAGTCATTTACGTCGAAATATTATGTACAAAAAGTCAAAGCGGTCAAAATTAATTGAGACATTATCATCAATGTTAAATTTACGCTAAGAAATTAATTTCTTAATTAGTTATGGGACACGAAGAACATTGTTTAGTATGAAGCGAGGGTTATGGGAGGCTATTTTAGCATTACCCATACCACTAATATGAATAGAATAACCATTTCCTACAATAACTCCATTACTTGTGCTAAAATTTGAATAAGATGAGAGATTACCAATATCGAATATCATGTGAAAAAGTAGCTCACGTATCCATATAACAAGAAAGATTCGGTGAATACATGGGGGGAGGAACCTACAATAGTGGCGATCATGTCTAATTTGGGTGGAAGGAATTCACTTGCTTTGGAACTAATTACGGAATCATGAGAGCTAGCTTCAATTGTACATCTTCTATTATGTAGATTGTTGATGATGTTTGGTTATTTTTCAAGGTCTCACTAAAAGCCCGTGACCCAGACCATTTTAAAGGGGTCAAGCCCGTTAATTTTTTAAGAGGGCTGGACTTTTAACGGGTCAGGTCGATTTTAAAATTAGCGGAACGGGGTTTTAAGGAATCGAGTGTTTATATTGGAGACAAATGTACTAAAAACTGTTTTTAAGAGCTAAGTTTAGTTATATGATTTTTCTACAAAGATAAATTGCATTTGTAGATAGGGAGCCGGGATAAATTATACTACAAAACCATGTTGTTGGAAGGCGAAAGCTACGCTATTTGTTCTCAATTGTGGCGTTAACAAGTAATAAAACTAACAACATAGTAAACTATAGACCGAGAAATTGCCACAGTAAACTATACAAAACCACTTCTTATTTTTAAAATTGATTTCAAAATTAGAATTTTTACATAAATGGGCCGGGCCAGGTCGGGTCAAATGGATTACTAGCCCAGCCTAGCCCGACCAACTATAAAAATAATGTGACCCGTCCTGATCCGACCCTTTAAAAAATTGCCCTAGTTCAACTCGATTCGACCCATTGAACAACTCTAATCATAATCTTCAGCTGCAAGATAAATAGTTGAAATAGTTGTGTTTGTGTGTTCTCGTGAAATTAGTCAAAAAGTTTAATCATTAATGATTACCTTTAAGTACCCTCCCCAAATCAATGTATTTACATTTCTTAATGATAAATTGATCGAAATTATATTAAGATTACAAACACTCAAAACTCACTATTTAGAGTTCGTTTGTAGTCAGAGAACTTGCTAATTAATTCTACACTCTTTTCACACAATATTCTCACAATACTCACAAAGATGCTTGCAATCACCTAATGACCCAATTCTCTTCTTCTAATCTATGAATCATCTTTTTAGAAGTCCATCAAGTCAAATCAGTCATACATAAAAATCCCTTAAAATCCTACGCATGCAAATGCAAAATCCAAGATTTTATCACCTCTACTCAACCAAGCAACTAGCTATGCTCAATTGAGTAACCTCATCAAGTTTGTATATTGTTTAAGTCTTATAGTCTTATATGTCTTATGTGGTCTAACTGATCTTGTATAGTCTTATACTCCCTCCGATCTTATGAATTAGTCCCATTTCCTTATTTGGCAAAACCTTTGAATTAGTCCCATTTCTATTTTTGGCAATCATTTTTTACTTAAATACCCTTAGTTCACACAAGTAATTACGAATATACCCCCATATACCTTACTTACCCAACTACCCTTCACTACTTATCCTTCACTACTTACCCTTTACTATTTACCCTTTTTAATGGACCCCACACAATCCTTAATATCCGTGCCCAAGCTATATGGGACTATATCAAAAGATCGGAGGGAGTATGTCAAAACCCCTAGTGATTAGGGATCACAAAATGAGCAAGCATGGGCGAATCTAGAAACAATTTATAACCTGAGCCAATATTATATGACCTCTTATTGTGTGAGAGAAAATAAATAAAAATTCATAAATTGGTATGGTGTAATTAGCTGAAAATGCCTTTGTGAAAGCACATAGAAGGTCGTAAGTTCGAATACTGAACATCAGTTTAACATACTACTTTATTTTTCATGATCGGGGCCATCAGCCATGCCAGCCTGGGTTTAGATACGCCCCTGTGAACGGGTGGATGTCGTATGTCCTCCCCATATCCATACCCACCTAAAATTTCCATATCCACCGACTAACCACCACCCATGACGGGTAAAATTTTCATACACACGCCTGCCTACCTGAGTATGCATTCAAACTCATCCCTACCCACCATGGCCAACTAGGTATACCCATCATAGGTACACTCACCTTGTACTTGCCTCACATCAACTTAAAGTCTGCATTATATACTTCAAAAATCCTTACAAATTAATTATACATCTAATTTTGTGTAAAACATAAAATGTAATAAAATAAAATTAAAATTCATAATTTTTTGTCAATAGTTTTTAATAAAAATATATAAAATTGATAGAAATTAGTACATTGTAGATATAACATGGGAAGCTATGGAGTGGAGCGGAAGGGTATTGGCCGAGGCGGGTGGGTATTGACTGGAGCGGGTAAGATCTTATATCCACCACCACCTACCCACTACCCATAACGAGTGGGACTATTCATACCAATACCCTTGCCGATCAAAATTATATCCATACCTACCCTATTTGCAACAAACGCAATACAAAATTCGTATAATTTTACCACATGCCCTCCCTACTAGTGATCATAAACTTGTCCACAAGAGCCAATAACGGGTTGTCATTCACGGAATCACTGTTCTAATACTCCTATTTTCCCACAATATCAAGTGGAAAATGATTTTTATTCAATATATTGAGAAAACATTCATAAAATGTTAGATCCTTTGGACCACAAATCCCACGTGGTTTTGGCCACCTCCTGCCGGAACCACGCGGATCCTTAACCACAGTCCACATGTAATTCAACATAGGACCACCATTGATGTAAGGATATAATAAAATAAAATTAAGAATATAATTATACTTCATAAATCAATTTAAAGAAAATGTTGAAATATGAAAGCCCAATTGCACAAAGTTGAAGGTCCTTAAATATTAGTTTATGCTATTTAATATTTAGTTTAATTACTTATATTTAGGGTCTAAATTTACAAAAATATGTAAAATAGATAAAGTCTCAAGACATATAATAAGTTTTTGCTCGGCCCTTGTGTTGAAGTATAGCTAGTTGACATAGACATATAGTTGTATGTTGTATAATTCTAGTTAAAAATATAAGCATTATCAAGCATGACATTCACATACTAGGCAGGCTCCATCTTTTGGGTTGTACAAATTTATACTTACTCCAGTTCCCTTACTTTATTTCTTTTGTTACAATTATTATGATTTTGCTGTCGTTTTCAATATTTGTTTTTGGGACCATCTCCTAAAGTTTGTCCACAAAAACCAGTAAGCCACCCCTCTTGCTTTATACTCCTATGTCCAACCCTTCCCTTTTGTTTTCCGTCTTCAAGTCTGATAATCCTTAACTTAAGCTTCAAACCTTATGATCAATTAAGAAATAAGAATTATGTCTTATTTCAAACGGATCATATATTTGCTCTGGGTACGAATCTCACCGCTCTTATTCTATAGTCTTCTTATTTTCTCAATCTACCCTAAAAAAAACTTATAACTTTATGGTCAATATTATCTATTTTTATTTCCATGGCTATATGTATGTGGTCATCTAGTCATCTCTCTCTATATATATATATATATATGACAACTATTTTTGGGCATATTTATTATCTATTAGGTTCTTTAATAGGACACGTGTCATTCTCACATTTAATATTTTCACTCCGAAAAACAAAATGATATATACTAGAAAATTCCTTCATTTGGCTAAATATGGTAATTAGAAAAATTCTTTCTGTTTTATATCAATTAGGTTAATCAATAAAATATGATCATTAATTATCAATCTTATGCTAATTTTAGGTTGATAAAAATATATTCCTAAGATCACTCTATAATAAAATAGCAATCAAATGACCACTTATTCTATCAAACTTAAATATAGAAATTTTCTTCTCCTTCTGTAATATATATAAAAAAATGGTCAAATAATTATCAATTATCAATCTTTCCAAAAATTAATCAACATCAAAATTTTATATTACATACCTATAGTTTTCAAAATTTAAAATTTTGATTTTTTTCTAAAATACCAAGATCATATTATTTTTTAGAATCATCTATACACTAAATAAGGTTATAAAAGATTGATGTAATATGTATTAAAATATAAATTAATTGGTTTAATGAAATGAAATCAATTACAATATTAATTAACATTTTTAAAGTTTAAATTTTTTTTTCTAAAACAATACAATGATGGTTATACAAATATTTCATAATTAATATATAAACTATTCTTCCAAAGATATAAGTTGTTGATTTTATGGTGCATGAATTTTCATCTGATTACACTATTTTTAATCAAAATATCTATCTATACTAATATACTAAAAGAAAAATCAAATAAAATATTCAGTGACATGTGTCAAGCTATGGTTAAAACTTTTTCCGCCTAATTGAATTTAGCATAATATAATAATATAATCGTCAATTATATTATTAGATTATTATAGGAAATAATCAAGAATTATAAAAGTAATAATATATGTTAATAAAGTAAATAATATATATAAAAGAAATAATATTAATTATAAAGTAAAAAACATAAAAGAAATATTATCAGTTTTTAAGATAATGAAAAGAATACTAAATGCTTGAAATAATATCAAAATATATTACATCTTATTAATAAGGAATAATAAGACTTAACATCTTTTAATTCAGCTTATTAACTATTTTAATCTTTAAATTTGTCTTAGAATAGTTATATAGAAATAGATCGTTTAAAATAGTTAGATAATCATCTTATGAAATATTATTAGACAATTAAATATTATTAGAAAATTAATTTAAGAGGACACATAATTATGTATAAATTATAAGATAATCATCTTATGAAATATTATTAAACATTTGAAGAAAGGGATGATATATATGATATATATTTTCAAAAAAAAAAGATAATATAAATTATTGGAAAAAAAATCTTTACTTATTAGCTATTATCAATAATAAAAGAGATGAATATTACTCTTAATTACTCATTTTCCGATGAAACGCAAAGAATGAGAGTTCTTTAGTTATCAAAATTTTCAATTAACACAAAGAAATAGTTCAATTACAATAAACAGTGTGCCTATCATGAAAAGTTTTCCTAAATTAACAAAGTAAGAAAGTTATTAGAAGTCAAAGATTCACATCCTAAATATATAAAGATAAATTATTGTCAAGCAATAGTTAAAGCTTTTTCCGCCTAATTGAATTTAGCATAATGGTCAATTATATCATTAAATTATTATAGAAAATCATCAAGAATTATAAAAGTATTAATATATGTTAATAAAGTAAATAATATATATAAAAGAAATAATATTAATTATAAAGTAAAAAACATAAAAGAAATAATATCAGTTTTTAAGATAATGAAAAGAATACTAAATGCTTGAAATAATATCAAAATATATTACATCTTATTAATAAGGGATAATAAGACTTAACATATTTTAATTCAACTTATTAACTATTTTAGTCTTTGTCTTAGAATGGTTATATAGAAGTAGATCGTTTAAAATAGTTAGATAATCATCTTATGAAATATTATTAGACAATTAAATATTATTAAAAAATTAATTTAAGAGGAGATATAATTATGTATAAATTATAAGATAATCATCTTATGAAATATTATTAGACATTTAAAGAAAGGGATGATATATATGATATATATTTTCAAAAAAAAAAAAAAAACAGATGACATAAATTTTTGGAAAAAAAATCATTACTTATTATTACTAATAACCAAAGAGATGAATATTTGATATTTATACATATCAGATATTGATTATTATAAATAAAACTTGAAATCAACAATCATTTATAATTATCAAAGGTTAAAGAATATTATCAATTTGAAGAAGAAATATCTAGCGATCAAAGGTAAAAGATAACAATTTAAATGAAGTAACAAAAATTTAACAATTCTACATTATAGAGTATTGTCAATTTAGAATCAAAACAAATAAGCAAAAAAATAACACTATTAGCAATCCAAAGTAGAAATTGTAAGCAATTAATCACCAGAAATTGCACGCATGTAATCTTTTTTTTATTGATAAAAAAATAATAATATTATATACAGTTCACTATCAATCAATTTTTATGGAATATTATCAATCAATAGCTATATTAAATTAAACGATATAGTCTAATATTCAAAAGTTTTGAAAAATGCAAACAATGGTTTTCATAACAATTAATAGAATTGTACAAAAATCGATATATCATAATTTTAGAATAACTGTGAATATTTACCATAAATTTAACCTGTAATATTTACCATAAGTTATTTTATAATAAAATTAATATTTTTAAATCTATATTTTTTCTCAAATCTAATTTAGATTCCACTGATTGGATTATTTTATCAATAAATTAATACTTAATTATTAATAATTTTTATAAACTTTAAAATTTTAAATGTAGCTATGATTATAATAGATAGTGTACCTTATAACTAAGAACATTAAAACATATTATAAGTAAAATCTTCTTTTTAATATTTGACAGATGATATTGATCAACTCATTAAGATGAAAAAATTATAAAACAATTTGTTTTAGTTTACTTAATTTATATGGAAAAGTTATTGAAGAAAACTCTTATAATTTTATTTATTTTATTTTGTCACCGAACAAATAAGATACAACTAATTTTTTATCAATAAAAAAGAAATTAGTTTTTAAATAATAAAATATTGTGTATAATTTTATTTTTCGTGCTTTGCACGGGTTGAACTATTCTAATTGTATTTTAAGGAATATTTATTTTTGTCACGGTTAAAACTGTGGATAAATAGGGCTTTGCATATGAGGTTGCTACTCTAATAGTAAAAATAAAATATAGAGGAAGAAATTCCTATTTGTATCTAAAAACTTAATTATATTTAAAAACACTAATTCTTAATTGAGACGGTCTCACAGTGAGACCATTTTTATTGGGCAGCCCCAATATATATTTTTTGTCTTAAAATGATCACTTATAACGTTAAAATAATCACTTATAATTTTAATATAATTAATTTTTATAGTCTTAGAGTAATTACTTATAACTTTAAATGAATACTTATTACTTATGATCTTAAAGTAATTAATTGAAGAAATTGACTATTATATGGACCCGTCTCATGGTGAAACGGTCTCATACAAAATTAGAATATCATTAATTTATTTAATTATCAGTCATGCCAATTGACTAATAATTTATTTAATATTATGTATATTATGAATTTTAAGCGTATATTTTGTGTTACTCCTTCACAGAAAAGCACAATATAAATGATTTTTTCAATGTACATTGCTAAAAATTGATATTTTTAATTACATTTTAATTAAGTGGACAAGAGATAACAAATGAAGAAATGAAGTTAACATAAGTAATTTTTCAAATGAGTTTATATTTTTTAATTATGAGTAAAGACATGAATTGCTAATGAAAAAACCTTTTAAAACACTAGCTTAATTATTCGTGTAAATGCATAGAATATCATTAATTTAACCACTGATTTCCGCTTCTTATTTATAAACTAAATTGATTTGATTGTTCCTTTCAAAAAAAATTGATTTGATTGTTATGATATATTTTCTATAGATATGTCACTAGCTTTTTATTATTTTGAATATATATTAATGACCGAGAATATTTTTATTTATAGCATGAGAATATGTTGCTTAATATTTGCTGATTTAAGTAAAATGAAGCTAAGCAATTGGGCCAGATGATATAACTATTGAGGTGTGGAAATGCCTAGGAATAATTAAAGTAACTTGGCTAATTGATCTGCTCAACAAGATTTGATGGACAAATAAGTTGCTTAATGACTTGTGAAGAAGTACTTTAGTGTCTATTTACAAGAACAAATGAGATGTTCAAAATTGCTCTAGCTATTGAGGAATAAAACTCATGAGACGTACTGGGAAGTTATGGGAAAGAGTGATAGAGATACGTATGGGAGATGTATATCCATATTGGAGAGCCAATTCGGATTTATGTCAAGGAGCTCTACAATGAAAACAATTCATCTTACGTGACAAATAATAGAGTATATAGGGTTAGAAAAAGAGACCTGCACATGATTTTCATTGAATTAGAAAAGGCACATGACAAGGTACAAGGAGAAGTACTTTGTTGGACAAGAACAAAGACGGTTGTTCCTAAGAAATACATTAATATTTAATACAATGCAAGATACGTATGGAGAAGTAAAGACAAATGTTAGGACATATGGAGGGGCAACATAGGATTTTCCAATCAGTACAATTGACCTTCATCAAGGCTCAACCCTAAGCTCCTTTCTTTTTAGCGATCTTAGATGAGATAACACAATCGATTCAAGGAGGCATGTTTTGGTCCATGTTGCTTGCTGATGACATTGTTTTGGTATTAGGGACCAGGGAGGGAGTAAATGCTAATTTAGAACAATGGAGATAAGAGTCAGAGTCATGAGGTTTCAAATTAAGTTAGAGCAAGACATAATACATGAAGTTTAACTTGAGCATAAATGAGATAATGAGAAGCACTTAAAACTTAAAGAGAATTAAAGAAATCTCTTCAAGTGGAAGCTTCAAATATCTTGGACCCATATCTCATAGTAGTGAGGACATCCAACAAGATGTGATCATAGAATTAAGTGTGAGTAGCAAAAATAGAGAGCGGCTACTGGAATATTATGTGATTAAGGTGTTTAGGGGTTGCAAATATTAAGGAAATGATGAAAGATAATCGTTTAAGATGATCATGTGGGCACACGCAAAGAGGGGGTATTAGTCAACTGGTAAAAAAGGCCGAAAGTAGGAGCTCGAAAGACTTAAAAAGCAAGCGAGGATAAGATCAAAGATGACTTAGTGGACATGAGTGAAAAAAGATATATATGAAAGATCTAAACTTACAAATTTAGATTGTAAAAAATCAGTATTAATGGAGAAGACCAATCCAAGTGAACGGTCATTAAAACTAATATATTAGTTCATGTAAGTGACTCTAATCTTTTGAAATTCAGACACTTACATTAATTGTTTGTTGTCATTGTTGTATTAGCAAAATATTTGTCTTGTTTACTTTTATGTTTTTTTGGTGGGAAATATATGTGCATGTATGAAAGTTTAAGTTTTAAAAATGGTAGTATAGATGAATTTAAGTATTCTTATATATCAAAGTTTCACATATCATTAAGTTATACACTTATACGGCATAGTATATCATTGTAATAGGTGACCGAGGTGGTTACATCCGTATTAGAAGAACATTAATACGTGTGTATGGGTGGAAGGGAAGGCATCAGCCATACCATGAGAATGTTGGTCCAAGCTCGCTTGTATTTATGTGCAGCACAGAAATGAGTGAGCCCCACTTGGACAAAGACACCCGGCCTTGTTTTTCCTTTCGTCTCTTTTCCTTGACTCCGTCTTCTTATTCACGAGAGGTGTTTGTGGTCCAGATGGGTTTTTTTCTCACAGATACAGACAAATTATACATGTTTTCCTCAAGGAGAGAGTAAAGTGTAGGAAACTAGAATATTAGTAGAATATTTTATTTTATATTTTATATTATTCTGATTTAGTTTCCTTAATTTTAATATTTCATAATATTTTAGTTTCTTATTAGATGGTCAAATTATGTATAAATAGATGTGTTCCTCTCATTGAATAAATAAAACAAATCCGGTATTCACCAAATTAAATCCAAATAGAATTCCACACTATGAATTTCTTCATGGTATCAAAGCCAATGGTGTTTTTCGGGGACCGATGATCGGCCACGTCATTCATCATTAACGAGAAAAATCAAAACCAAACTAAACTCAAAAACCATATCAAAATCAAACCAAAAAAAATAAAAAATAAAAAAAAATCCGAAAAAAGATGATTTCCTTGGAACGAATGTTCCAAATATATAACCAAAAAATCCATACTTGCCCATATGTTTCTGAAAATTTGAATTTTACAAATTACACTAAGTGGTGTAATGAAATTAAACAAGAAATAGAAGATCGATAGCGGTTCAATCATATCATTGTCGCCCCTCCAGAAAACAAAGATCCTCAATGGAAACAAAACGATGCACAAGTGATGTCATGGATACTTTACACCCTTGACACCACCATTGCCAATGATGTCCTTAATCATACTACTAGTGTCCATGAATTGTGAACATGGATTTCCACCTTTCTTGGGCCCGTCACTGACGAAAGGATGAGCAAAGAAAGGAAAGAAAACCGGTCAGAATCTAAAAGTTCATCATTCCGGCGAAGTGATGAGTTCAAAAACGAAAAAGTCACCTCCAAAGCTTCGGTGAGTCACCAGAACGGTGGCAAGACTGCTTTCGCCATTCCTCATCAAGAAAACCGACAAACAAGCATTCCAAATTCAAACCCCCTAAGTCTAGAAATCAACAACAAAATGCAAGATTCATCACCAAATCCAAAAAATCAAGATCAAAACCATACCCAAAAACAAAATTCAGCAAACCCAAATACCAAAGAGTCCAGCACCAACGCAGAAACACAAAACCAAAAATCAAAACCAAAAGGCGAAATCAAGAGGGCTTAAATCTAAAAAACAACAACCTCAAATACCAAGATTCAAGCACAAACTCAGAAACACAAATCCAAAAGGCCACTTTCGGATCTCATGCGGAGAAACAAAACCAAAATTTCGAGATCTCAATAGCCAAAATCGACATCAAGTCACAAACTGAATCTGGGTGACCGCCACCAAGACTCCGGTGAACCGGATCGATGGCATGGTCACCACAAAAGGTGGTATTATCCGGCCCAGGGAGCAAAGGGAAGGAGAGTTAAGGAGAGAAAAATCTGAAAATGGGGAAGGGGGAAAAGCAAAGTTTCCATAAATAATACTATTTATAGATAAGCTATGTTTGAAAACCCTAAAACCCCAAAAGAATTTCAACCCGCGTGCCCTCATTTGGGTCACCCAAGGATTCGCGTGGGTGGATCCATTTCCAAGCCAAGTACTGCACCCATTTTAAATCCCAATCTTGTTCATCCAACCATTTTAAATCATATACCCGATTTCCGATCCAAACTCAAAAATTTGTAAATCAATTATGACAAATGTGCCGGAAAAATTATCAAAATGTCCTATGTAAAATCAAAAGATCAACTAGCGAATTTTTTTATCAAGGCAATTGGCTCAAAAGCATTGAAGAATATTTTTGGCGAGTTCGGTCTCGGTGATCCCAAGACCAAACTTGAGAGTGAATGTAGGAAAGTAGGAATATTTTATTTTATATTTTTTAGTATTATTCTGATTTAGTTTCATTAATTTTAATATTCAGTAATATTTTAGTTTTCTTATTAGATGGTCAAATTATGTATAAATAGAGGTGTTCCTCTCATTGAATAAATAATATAAATTCAGTATTCACCAAATTAAACCCAAACCGAATTCCGCACTATGAATTTCTTCGTAAAGAGCATGCGCACAGTCAAACCCCCCAATTGATACCTGCGTTAAATTGGAGTCGAACTCCAACCTTCTGCTCAACATGCAGATGTTCTATCCATTGAGCCACATGCGCTTTTAGTTTTATTTTATTCCTTATAATTTTTTATATCCCGTTCAATATGGCTTTATTTTTTGATTCTACAAGTCTTTTTGTCTTAGGTCAACAGACCAAGCTGAATCTTAATTGAATTATGAGCTGTTTATAACATTATTTGGTGACTGAACTATTAAGTTATCGGCCATAATATAGTGTGGTTTCTAGTATTGTATGAGTAACTAGGCAAAGTGAAAGAAATAGGCCTTCTCTATTGAGAGTCGATTCTAAACTCAAACAAGTGTTTGGAAAATAACAGAGATGAACCCTATATTATAATTATAATTAATATTAAAAACGTAGCCGTGTCATATAATTTTTAAATAAAAAAAAACTATTCATAAATTGAAAAATTGTAAGTGTCATACTTTATTAACTAACATTTTCTAATTTTAAGGTCCTTTCTAACTCTAGGCCCTAGACAGATGCCTACTTTGTCTATGATCAGGAACCACCCTGAATATAATACAAATATGCAATGATTATAGGTATCCTGTACCGTGTGAAGATGTTCTTCTAGCTGAATTCTTAGACTTGTTTGTTTGTTACAATTTTCGGAGGTTCAACTTTGAGATACTTCCTGAAGTAGTCCATGATAACTCAAACGAATTTCCTCTGCCTAGACTTGTTAAAAATGTCCAAGGAGGTCAATCGCCCATTTGAAAATGGAAAGATTTCTAACATAAGCGATAGGTAGTGTAGCAGGCTTTCTGTCAAAGAATCAACTCAATTAAAAGCTTAAGTTGATGTTTGATGCTCCGGATATGTTATATATTTAATACTGTCAAGGAACCAATTCAACTAAAAGCTTAATCTAATAATTGAGGCTTCAATATATGTTATCTACTCTAAGATATCCCGTCACACGAGAGCTCATTGGACTAAAAGTGTGAATGCGCACAGGCGTTGAATATTCCACTTTAAATGAGGGGTGGTTAAGATTCAAAATCATGACCTCAACACTAGCTTCTAATGCCATATCAAGAAACCAACTCAACTAAAAATTTAAGCTGATCAAGAATATTTTATATATACTAATACTTTCCGAAGGGTTCTCAAAAAAAAATTGACGTTTTGGACAACAGTGTCAACTTTTTCAGCGTTAATCTTAAGGGTGGGCCAATAATATTTTCATTTTCTTTCTTAATTTCGTCAAATTAAATTTCTTTTTAACATTCTAATGTCAAGCCTTTGTTATCATGTTTAGCATGCAAATTTACTTGATTTCTTATAATATAAATAGAGATTAGATTAAATCATGTTTATAACATTCTAATCTCAATCCTCTTTTATAAATTCCGTGTAAGTTCGATAGCTCCAAATCTCATTAAATAAATCTTTTTCTATTTCGAAATCTAAATTAATGGAAAATGAAACTAAAGATATATGCCTAATTACTTAGAGAAATTGCAATTTAGTGACTTTTGTTCAATTTTGCATTACTTATAAAAATTATAGAATCAATCTCGATATATAAATTGACTTTTACATAAGTGGTTGAATATTATTGACTTGATGATGGAGATTTTGGTTTTATAGTTTTTAGATACTTTCACAAACTTTTGTGGGTATTTATATTTTTGTTGAATTTTTAGTGCACATTTTTAGCCTTTCGTATTTCAATTGTTCATTTAATAGAATTCTATTTGTTTTTGGATGATTTTGTTTATCATTCTTCATTTTTATCTATTTAATTTATATTTAGATGTGTCTCTTTTTTTATTCGATTTAGAGTTTAAAAATATTCAGGAATGACACTCACTCACAATACTATTAATACATCGTTACTTCTTTCTCCCTTCTACAAGTTTGCCCAAACTTTTATCAAAGTTAATCAACAACTTGTCAATGCATTTTAACTATTTTTTATTTAGGACTAGAGGTACTCATTTAATTCATCGGATTTTGTAAATATAATTTTAAAAAGTCTTTAACTATTCTTGAAATCTAGTTCCAGAATTACATCATTTAAGTAGGAACTAAAAATCTCTTTAATAGAAGTATCTAGTAACCCATGCTAACCATTATTGTAATAAAGACCTAAGAATTTACAACGACATATCTTCTGCAACCATAAATATAATTTTTATAAATATAGCTTTTTTCGTTGTAATAAAGACCTAAAAATTTGCAACGACAAATCTTCTGTAACCACAAAAGTCGTTGCGAAAAACATTAGACTTTTGCAATTACAAAAATCGTTGCTAAAACTTTTAGCTACGGCTATACCCGCAACAACTAAAGTCGTTGCAAAAAATAATTTTAACAATGAATAGCTATTTTTAGCAACTACTTTAGCTGATGCTAAAAATGAAAAATAATTTTTCTTGTAATGCCAATTCAAAGTGAATCATTCCCCTTGCAATTCTCTTTGTATTATTCTCACTCTCCCAAAATATAAAAGCCCAAATTTCTACAGTTTTTGATCAGGTGTTTCGGGTTAGGTCTTAAATTGATTTTTGTCTCCATTTCACATCATTGAAAATTCAGTTTTAATCTCAAATTCAATTATACAAGATCGAGAAAATATTAAATCGGATATTTTCATAACGCATCTACTTATTACCTTTTGATTTATTAAAAACTTTAAAGTTGGTCTAATTAATGTCTTATACTTTGTCATTTAGATTATTTTATTATTGAAAAGACCATGTATTCATTGTCTGATGATACTCTATTATCCAATTGAGATTTGATTCTAACTTAGAAGTATCAACTTCGCATAATTTTTACAATAAAATAATTAATATTTGCTATTGATCATGCAAAATGTTCTATTTAATTTATAGGGTAGGTGTAAGGTATCATCTTCTCCAATTGGATATCACAATTGGTGTTTCATTTAAGAGTATATAATATATTTTAGGGTCTTAAATATCAGGTCAAGTTTTTAGTTGATTTGGTTCCTTAACATGCTACCAGAAGTCAGTGTGACAAGAGGTTACGGGGTCGAATCTCAACTAACCCTCAATTAAGGTGGAATATTCAACATCAGGTATGAGGAGAGTCTGTGTTGCACATTTTAATTAAGAAATCATTAATGAAGAATTTTTGAATGACAAGGTGTGGAAGTCATTCTCAAATCATCATCTTTAACCACTTTTTAATAATGCGGATTTGATTCAAATTTAAATTTTTATTTTTTTTGACTTGTCAAACACTAAATTTAAGTCAAATTATATATTTTAAATGAAATTATCATTTTCAAACATTACATTAGGAATATTTGACAAATAATTAATAACTAAGAAGTAGTTCATTAAAGTGATCAGCTAATTTCATCAATTTTAGTGAAAGAAAATTTGAATAATAATTAATTTATAACAACTATCCATTTCAACTAATTAATTTCTTAAAGAATAACTTAGCCTTGCCGAGTCCAACTACTACAATTATCATTAAAAGGGGAGACGATAAGATGAGAACATTTTGGAATACGCTTATTCACATGATTTTAAAGGAGTTGACTTAATTGCTCTCAAATGTGTTGCTCTTATTACTGGGAAGTTTTCTTATTAGTTTGTTTATTTCATACTCGCTTCATATTATTATAATAATAAAACAATAAAAACATAAGCTATATGCATGTCATGATCCATGGATGACAGTTGACATGACATGAATGTCACCATTTGGAAATAGACAACCCATTGGCTTACAATTAGAGTTATCAATTATTGATTAATTAATTGTTTGATTAAGTCATAATGATGATTTAATTTCTTCCTAAGATACGTCTTTAATCAACCATTGAAAGGATCTTTTCAACTTTTTGGGCCAATTTTGTGTGGAAACCGATTCAATATTACTCCCCTTTTCCATAGTCCCAAATACAAATGAATGAAAACCACGAAAAGTGAAAAAAGAAGGTAAAAACTAAGAAGGTATACTTAACGAGAGGAATGTGTGGATGAAAAAAATATAAGTTAAATATGTATATAAGTTAATAATATGTGGATAAGAATTTAAAAAAATTAGAAAAATTATCTATAATAATCCATTTTTTTATGATTTTCCTATAATAATCTCACCTATTGATTAACCATGAATAATTTCAATTTTATGGGGCATTTTTCTAGAGCAAATTCGAATAAGCGGATGACCTATTATAGCAACTTTTTATTTTTGAAACAAAGGATAAATTAAAATAAAATGTCAAAAAAAATGTTAAAAAATTGTTAAAATGTTTTTAGAATTTTGTATGTAAATTTTCATAACTTTATATTAATTTTCAGTTTACTTTTTTGTAAAATCAGAAACTATAGCTGGTCATTCGGTTACCCGAGTTTACTCTAGCAATTACCCCTTACGGCCCCTTTGATAGGTGATAATAAACGGTGATAATGGGAATGAAAAGCTAGTTTAATTTTAATTGAAAAATGTCTTGGCTATCTTGATGGTCATGCTTGTCCAAATCTAATCATCTCATTTTCTTTATAAAAATTCATTCCAATATATTGTCATTGGGAGAGGTAGTATTAGGTGATAATGAAAATTTGTTACCAAAAAAAATTTTTTGTGATCAAAGTTTTATTACCATGGGAATGATATAGAATTTTTGATGAAATTTTACACTATAAATTATTCCCATTACTACCATTTAATTCCACTAACCAAACAGGCCGTTAAAGTTTGGATAATTCATGATTAATCAATAGGTGGGATTATTGTATGAAAATCATAAAAAATTGGATTATTCTAGATAATTTTTCCAAAAAAATATAAGACAGTCAAAACTTTTTTAAAAATAAAGTTAAGTCAAATGGTTTCAGCCATTGTTTCCCACATTTGACCGGCATCATCGAATTGTCTTGCATAACCCCATAAGTTGATCTTGTTTGAAACCATTGTGGTCAATTTCCCTCAAAGTTTACCTTAAAAAAATCATTTGCGAAAACTCTATCTTCTTATCCGCAACTTTCTTCTTCATTCTCAAAACCAACATTAACAATTGACGTGGGATTGACGTCTTCATTCTCAGCACAACCTTACAATCCGGCCTTAGGGGTGGGTGGGAGTGAGGGGCCGTCTCCCAGGACCCCAAGTCAAAAAAGCAAAATTAATGTAGAAGGATCCATATAGGTAATAAATTGCAAAAAAAAAAATAGTCCCAATATGCTATTTCATTTAGGGCTCCAAAATATCTAGGGTCATCCCTGCTAAGCACAGAGGCCCGATTTGCCTTGCATACTAAGGCATAATCAATTTGGGGGGTTTAGTGCCCTCTACTTTTGTGCATAATATGTCTTTCGCTTTCTCTCTAAAGGTAGAGTTTTCTTTCACCAAATCTATATAAAGATTATCGATTAGAACAAAGATGTATAGTTTACCCTTTGAAAATTTTACTCTCATAGAACCACATAGGTTTATTGAATGAAGAATTCTTCAAACCTGTTTGTTAGTTTTGTCCGAGTCTTAAGCATTAGTTATTTTTTGAATAAGTTAGTAACTAATTGTTAGGGTTTCCTATTTTTAGTCTAAGTAGTTTTGTGTAAAGCCTATATAAAGGCATGAAGTTTGGTGATTTAAACTGATTATTATTATTATCTTTCCTCTGTTTTCTATCTATTTTGCTAACAAATTCTGGTATCAAAGCCAGACAAAATAACTCGTCTAACTCCACATAAATCAGCCTAACCCTTTCTCTTTTTCCATGCAGCAACACCAATAGTTCAAACCAGCTTCCACCATGTCAAACAATGGCCTAAACCCTTCCGCTCAACCCTTAATTCCAATCTTCAAAGGCGAGAAATATCACCTTTGGAGTATCAAGATGCAAACTATGTTTAAGTCTCAAGAATTGTGGGACATTGTTGTAGGTGGATATCACAAAGCATCAGATGAGCCTGATCAACGATTGTGCGACAATCGTAAAAGGGATGCCAAAGTCCTATTCCTCATCCAATCTGCAGTAGATGATGATATCTTCCCTCGTATATCGTCTGCAAAGACAGCTAAAGAAGCGTGGGAAATCATAAGGCACGAGTACTTTGGCGACAAGAAGGTAATCTCTGTTAAATTGCAATCGCTTCGCTCTGAATTTGATGGTCTATAGAAAACCAAGAAGGAGTCTATGCAACAGTATCTCTCAAAGGTGTCGGGTATTGTTAATCAAATGAAGTCCTATGGTGAGCTATTGAGCAACGAAAGAGTAGTATGCAAGGTGTTACGCAGCCTAGATCCCAATTTCAATGGAGTTGTTATTGCAATCGAAGAATCTAAGGATCTCTCAAACTACACATTTGATGAATTAATGTGTTCATTGTTAGCCCATGAATCTAGGTTTAAAAAAGATGAGGAGAAAGGTGAAGAAAAGGCGCTTCAAGCGAGAGGTGAACCCTTCGTTAAGGGAAAGGCTGAAACGTTGAATAACAGAGGAGGCAGAGGCGGTTTTCGAGGAGCCTATCGCGGACGTAGTCGCGTTTATGGTGGAGGACGCAATGGAGTATACAATCATAATCCCAGAAGCAATATTCAGTGCACTTATTGCAAGAAACTCGGTCATAATGAGACCAACTGTTGGAGCAAGCAACGAGGTGAATCAAAAGCAAACTTCACCGAAACACCACAAGAAGAAAGCAACCTGTTTTTGGCTCATTCAAAACTTGAACCGATGGAGCATGAAATCTGGTTCGTGGACAGTGGATGCTCCAATCATATGTCAGGTGAAAAAAAATGGTTCAAGTCAATTGATAGCACAGAGCAATCAGTAGTGCGACTTGGCAATGACAAGTAAGTCAAAGTGGAAGGCAGAGGCACGGTTGCAATTCCAACTTGCAATGGCGAGACAAAGCTCATTCATGATGTCAAGTATGTACCCTCTCTTACTCAAAATTTAATAAGTGTTGGACAGCTAATTAAGGGAGGATATTCAGTAATTTTTGAAGATGGCCATTGCAATATTCATGATCAAAATTGCAAAATTATGAGCATTAAAATGACCCCAAATAAGATGTTTCCACTAAATATTTCACAGGGTGAAACTGGTAAGGCACTAGTTGCAAAAGCAGAAAATGGGTCGAGCTTGTGGCACTTGCGATATGGTCACTTGAATGTCAATGGTCTACGACTTTTAAGCAAGAAAAATATGGTTCTTGGCCTGCCTAAAATCTAGTCTCTTGAGTTTTGTGAAGGGTGCGTGTATGGCAAACAAAGCAGGCTAGCATTTCCTAGTGGTGATTCTTGGCGAGCTTCCGCTTGTCTAGAGCTTATCCACGCTGATTTATGTGGACCAATGTCAATTGAATCGCTAGGTGGAAGTCACTACTTCCTATTATTCGTCGATGACTTCAGTCGCATGAATTGGGTCTATTTTTTGAAGGAAAAATCTGAAGCGTTTGAGCATTTCAAGAAATTCAAGGCACTTGTGGAAAAACAAAGTGGATGTCAAATTAAAACTCTACGCACTGATCGTGGAGGAGAGTTTGTTTCAGAGGAGTTTAATCACTTTTGTGAGGAGAATGGCATTCACAGGGAGCTTACTGCTCCTTATACGCCTGAACAAAATGGTGCTGCAGAAAGGAAGAACCGCAGTATTGTTGAGATGGGACGAAGCATGCTCAATGCAAGGTGCGTTCCAAAGAAATTCTGGGCTGAAGCCGTGGCTATTGCAATATATATTCTCAACATTTCTCCCACGAAAGCAGTCTATGATCAAACACCATATGAAGCTTGGAAAGGTCGAAAACCCAAGGTGAGTCACTTACGTATTTTTGGTTGTGTAGCTTATGCTTTAGTAAACTCTCGTTCAAAACTTGATGAGAAATCACAAAAATGTATCTTTGTGGGCTATAGCACTCAATCTAAAGCATGTAAGTTATATAACCCTGTAAGTGGCAAAGTAATTATAAGCAGGACTATTAAATTCAATGAAGAAGCTTGCGGGGAATATGAAAAAGTTGGTGCTCCAACAACTAATTCTCAATTGATTACTGAAGAAGAACAATCTCCACCAGAGATGCCTCCAAATAATGTTAATGAAGCACATACTCCTCCTGCTACACCCGTCAGAAGCGCAACTACAACACCGGACAGTTCAAGAGGCACCTCCCCCGCTAAGTCCAACTCAACATCAGAAACACCACCACGATTAATTCAAGTCTCTACGTGAGGTGTATGAATCATGCTCGTTTGCTTTATACGTGTCAGAACCAACCTGCTATGCTGAAGCAGTTGAGAATGAGCAATAGGAGGAAGCAATGCTAGAGGAAATGACAGCAATTGAGCGCAATCACACATGGAAATTGGTTGATTTACCTCAACGCAAAACTCCAATTGGACTTAAATGGGTCTATAAGGTGAAACATAACGCAGATGGCAGTGTTCAAAGGTACAAAGCAAGACTTGTAGCCAAAGGGTATGCACAACATCAAGGCATCGACTTCGATGAAACCTTCTCACCAGTAACACGCTTTGAAACAGTGAGGATGCTTATGTCTTTGGGTGTCAAATTAAAACTACCTATTTATCTATTTGATGTAAAATCTGCATTCTTGAATGGCAACTTGGAGGAAGAAGTAATTGTGTCTCAACCCGAAGGTTTTGGTGCAAATGGACAAGAGCATAAGGTGTACAAGCTAAGGAAAGCACTCTACGGCCTAAAACAAGCGCCAAGGGCTTGGTACAAGAGGATTGATTCGTATTTTCTGCAAAATGGCTTTACGCGAAGTGATAATGAGCCAACCCTGTATGTAAAAGGTAGCAATCATTCTGATTTTCTGATTGTGTGTGTGTATGTGGATGATATGATCTACTTGAGATCATCACAAATTCTGATTGAAGAATTTAAGTCCTCAATGACGAAAGAATTTGAGATGACTGATCTGGGCAAGCTGAAGTACTTCCTTGGACTTGAGGTAAGTCAAGTTGAAGATGGTGTTTTTATCTCACAAAGGAAATATGCAAAGGACCTGTTGCACAGGTTCCATATGTACAATGCAAAGCCTGCTGCAACCCCCATGAATACAAGTGAAAAACTAAGGCATGATGATGGTACTGAGGCGGCAGATTCAAGCTACTACAGGAGTTTAGTTGGTGGTTTGAACTATCTAACTCACACTCGTCCTGACATTATGTACTCAGTGAGTGTTCTCTCTCGCTATATGCATGCTCCCACAATGCAACATCTCGGAGCCGCTAAGAGGGTGCTACGCTATATCGAAGGAACGCTTGAGTATGGTATTTGGTATGCACAAAGTGCAGATTACAAGTTGTTTGGGTTCAGTGACAGCGATTGGGCAGGCTGTCTTGATGACAGAAGAAGCACCTCAGGTTATACTTTCATCTTAGGGTCACGATCAATATCATAGAGCTCAAAGAAACAAGATATAGTGGCACTTTCGTCGTCTGAAGCAGAGTATGTGGCTTTTACATCTGCTGCTTGTCAAGTGGTTTGGCTGCAAAGATTGTTGAGTGAAGTAGGCTGTGAACAAGAGCAAGCTACAGAGATCTTCTGTGACAACAAAGCAACAATTGCTATGACTAAGAATCCAGCGTATCACAATCGAACCAAACACATCGACATTCGCTATCACTACATTAGAAGTTTAGCTGCAAGGAAGGAAGTCGAGTTGAAGTTTTGTGTAACAAACGATCAGACCGCGGACATACTCACCAAAGCTCTTTCTCTGGACAAGCACACTTACTTTAGGAAGAAGTTAGGCGTGTGTAGCTTTGAAGCAAGGGGGTGTATTGAATGAAGAATGCTTCAAACCTGTTTGTTAGTTTTGTCCGAGTCTTAAGCATTAGTTATTTTTTGAATAAGTCAGTAACTAATTGTTAGGGTTTCCTATTTTTAGTCTAAGTAGTTTTGTGTAAAGCCTATATAAAGGCATGAAGTATAGTGATTTAAACTAATTATTATTATCTTTCCTCTGTTTTCTATCTATTTTGCTAACAAGGTTTACATGTAAAAGTTTAATAGGACGAGTATTACTATATCCTTTCTTGAATTTAAATGAACCTCTAATTAATTTGCTTACCCATATATTACACATGCTTTACAAATGCCAATATCATCAAATATTTATGGCGAACCTCTAACGAGATTCTTGGATGGTAACTTCTTTAGGTTATGCAGGTTGACATGTCCTAGCCTTTTGTGCCAAAGTCTTGCCTATAGATTGTGATTGATATTGCGAAAGATATTGCGACTACTCACTAAAACTAAATAAAATTAATAAAAACCATAATCAAAACACTAAAAATGATGATACACCAAATATGGTACACTCAAGATCTTAAGATGTTCATATCGAAATATTGTGCAAGTTCTTTTTAAATGAAGAAATTTTTGTTTCTGAAGCAAATTAGTTGAGAGATATTTTAACAAAATAACAAAAAAGAACATATCTTTTGATTCAATCCACCCCTTTCATTCCTTTCTTTTTTATGTTAATTAAAAAAAATAAACCACATTAATGGATAGTATTTGATAAGAAAATAAATTTTTAGGTTGTTTTTGATGTAAATTTTATTTGTGTAGAATTTGACAAAAAATTATTTTTATAGGTTGTTTTTGACAAAAAAGTAATTAATTTGTTTCTGGTATGTAGTTTTTAACAATTAATAATAATAATAATAATAATATTAATAATATTAATAATAATAATAATAATAATAATAATAATAATAATAATAATAATAATAGTAGTAGTAGTAGTAGGCTTTTGATTTGCTAGTTTTTCTTGTATAGCTTGATTTATTTGCGGGGTGAAGTTGTTTCCTCTAAGTGTTTGTATTGTTTTTTTTTTTTTTGTGTTTCATTTTTCCAAAATAATAATAATAATAATAATAATAATAATAATAATAATAATAATAATAATGAAAAAAGGTAATTGGTAAACCCTAAAGCAGTTAGAAATGGCTTTCAAACGTCAACTTCCCTCCATACAAACCTAACATTTTCATAGACACCCAACCAAATGGCACGTGCCATCAATGTGTTTTGCAAGCTTTCCTTATTGATGTTCACTTTTCTTGAACTTTATAAAATTGTGCTTCTTCTATATATCACTCTTCTGCCCTTGTCTTTCTTTTGCTTTGCTCTCTTTGCCTTTAGAGAAGGACAATCTCGACATTTCATCACTCTAAAAGATGATGGGCATGCATAAATCATTGAGATGACCTTGTACTGACCTTATCTTAATTTTTAATGGAGTATCCTCATATTCATTTCCATATACTAGTAGTCTAGTACTTTGCGTTTGGTTTTCAATCCCGTTATTGTGATTTGTGAGTGCTAGTATACTACTATAATTAAATTCACCACTATATCTCTACCTACTAATAGGCTACGGTCCGGATTGGATCGGTTTCGATTTCATTTAGTTTTGGTTTTGGTAACCAGATTCGGATTGTAAGATTCTGCTTTTGGTTTTAGTTCTGATATAGGCAGTTCCTAACGGTTCAACTTTCGAGTTAGACGAATCAAATCATCAGTTCAATTTTTTTCTTTAAATATAAATATGAAAAATTCTATGAAGTATTAATATTATATGGACATTCTTTTGTTGATTTTTAGCAAAATTCATTGCATATCAATCATCATTAAAAGATTTACTAAAAAGAAGAAAATGACAATAAAAAATGACAAATTTTAAATAAAGATGATTAAAATTTTTAAAAAGGTGGAGAAAATGAATTTGAAGCTAGTATCGCAATGGAATGCAAAGTTGTCTGTGTATCTCTAAATAATCAAAGCCCACATAATTCTTATCACACGTTTTATTTTTAGTTTTGTTTGTTGTCAAATATGTATAATCCTAATTAGCTTCATCTTCTTCATCATCTTCTACTTGATTCGATGTCTTCGCTACCTCTAATCCAGATAATGCGGATGTATCCATTGTCAATTTGTCATTCATGGATCATCATTGCCTTGATCATCATTGTTCTTGATTCCTTATGTTCGGACATCAGCTTGATCCCACTCTTTCTTACAAACACATATTTGTATAATATGTGGAGCAAGACAAAATCTCATTTCATCTAACCCTCTCCTACCTACACTAAAGCAGATTCTGATGCAATAGTAGAAGCCTGAATTGCAAAAATATCCTTTGCAATTCTTGATAATATTGAAAATTTTTCTTCTTCATCAATTTCAGGTGCTTCTTTCACCAGATAATCTTATTCTTCATCATATCCTTCTTGGTAATTTTGTGCATAGTTACAAATCGACAATGTTGTTGATCCCATTGAAGTAAAAATAGTACTGACACTTTTTGTGTCTTTTCAAAAAGGAAGACATATTAATACTGAAAAATTTATAAAATAATTTAGAAACTTTAAAAACTAATTATATAATTAAGAGAATAATTGTAGAATTAAGTAAATAGTTAGAGAGATTAAGTAGAGAGAAGATTAGAAAGAGTAGTGTAATGAAGTAAGTAATGTCAAATGCATATGATACATGTTGGAAATGTTTGCAACGAATATATTGGCTCCAACGGTCATATTTCAACGACCCATTCCGCGATACAGCTAAATTGTACAATTCAACTGAATAGGACGATTTCGATTCGGTTCCACCACTTTCACCGACTCCATTGAACCATTTGTTTTGTTTCCACCGGGTCGGCTCAAGTCGAATCATGTCAGTGATTCTGTGCTCCTTTAGCTAAGTTTTTGCAATGTTTATTGATATTCGTATCGTACTGGTTCGAAACCTGTTACAGACGGTTCCAGTTTAGGTTAGATCATCAGTGATTTGGAAGTACTTCCATTTCAGGTAACCCACCTCATGGCCATTATTATCTATGCCTTTCAATTAGTATCATGTGGTACTTGAGTAAAGATTGTAGAAAAGGAAATTGGGTTGGAGAATAAATCAAAAAACATTAAGATGTTAGAAATTAGTAGTTAAGATGGAGAAAGGATCAGTTTATAAATGGGATTAAAAGAAACAACTGAGATTATTACAAAAACTGGCAAATAAATAAGGAAAAATTACAGTGAATAATATAGTCTTTCGTTTTCCCTACAATAATACCAACTTTTGATTAACTATGAATAACACCAACTTATAGGACTTTTTCGTAGAATAATACCAATTTTAGTTTTTAACTACTTTATCAATTCTTTTGTCATATAATCTCCTATAGTTTGATTTTTTACATGTTAGGGATATTTTAGGGAAACACCTTCTAAATTTATATTATTCATGGTTAATCAAAAATTGATATTATTATAGAGAAATAAGCAAAATATTTTATTATTCCTAATAATTTTCCTTATAAATAAAACATGTAGTACTGAAATAAAAAGTAATGCTAAATAATGTAGTACTGAAATAAAAGTAATGCTAAATAAGTAGTAACAGTGACTTAAAATGAGCCCTAATTTATTTTCGGTGGGGTTTACTTGATGACTCCAATTTTGATACAGCTATATTGGCGACATGGCGTGCATATTGAGGTTGATTAAGAAGACACATTTATGTTATGTTCATATTTGCTTATTTTAGGTTTTGAATATGTCGCACTCTTACAATTTAAGATTGATATATGAGTTGCAGTTTTAATTTTTGTAAAAGTTCTAAATTTATTTTCACATATTTGAAACTTTAATCACACACACACTCACAAAAAATTTATAAGAAATAAATGAAACAAAGCACGTCTAGATAAATGCTACTTCAAAATTTCTAATTTGCAAAAATGTCAAGAAAAAATATTATTAAAAATACTTACTATATTATATAATGTGAACACTATATTGCACATTTTTCAAATATTCAATATTAAGTGGAGCACAGGTATGATAAGTCAGATAAATAAATATAATTCATATGAGATTTTATTATATTTATTTCAATGTATATATTTTAATATAAAATTTTGATAAAATATAATTGAAGTAATTATTGAAACTCAATTTATTCCTGAAAATGGTACCAAAAGTCAAATGTAACTAACAAAGAGAAATACTAGAAGTATGTATTTCCAAATATAAAATTCAAATTAGATTTTAAATGTAATTGTTAATGATATAACTTATTTTGTATAAGTAAAAATATAGTCAAGTGAGATATTAGATTAAACTCAAAATTTGTTATAGTTATATTCATTTATCTGAAACTAGATATGTGAAGGATCAAAACAGTGCATTGAATATCACAAATACAATAATTAATGCAATTAATTTGAACCAAAGAAGTAATAAAAGTATCTCCTTATAAAATGTTTATGATTTCAGTATTGAAAAAGGATCAATAGCTGATAATTCAATAATTATTTTTAACTTCTTATAAATAAACCAAATAATTAATATTACATTTAAATATATTTATGATAATAAATTTTCATTATTTATCATGAAAAATATGTTGCTTTATATTAATAAAAACAAATGTTTACTGATTTTTAAATATTTATCTTTTACCCTTAAAGTTTTTTGGTGAAATTAATATAAATTAAATGATTGCGATACTTCTTATTGAGATTAATAACTTTAGTATATTTAGTATAGATTAATAAATGTTGAATTTTTAATACTACTATTGAACATTAGAAAAAAAAATTAAATATAATATTGTTAGTTGTTATAACTTGTTACACATAAACTGTCATCCTACTACAAGTATACTATATTGGAAAAATCTTTATTATTTAAAAGATAAACAATTTTTACCCTCATTAAAAACAAAAAGTTAAGAAGCAAAGGTTTGGTAATAGTAGTACAATAAAACAAATTAAGATACATAAGAAAGTCATTTTCTAGTATGCATTTGGTTTCCTTCTATGTAAAACTCTCTCCAATAGCTTTGGGCAAATGGAGAAATAATAATTAAATTGGATAAATAAATAAATAAATAAATAAAAGAAGGTAGAAAAATAAGAAAAAAGAAAGCTTTAAAATAAAGGATTGAGTGAGAGAGTGGGTGAAGAGGAAGAACAACAGCGACCTCCTCTCTTCTCCCTTCTCTCTCTAGTTTTCTCTCTCTAACTTCCTCTCTCTAACTTTCTCTCTCTTTGTCTTTGTCTTTCTCTTTGGGATTGTGTTAAAGAAGATATCATATCAGTGCTAAGAAAAACACACAACAAAAGAAAAAAAAAAAAAAAAAGTCTTTCTCTTTCCATCTCCATTTCTCAACTAGTCCACATAATTTATTGTTAGTTAATATCTCTTTCCAGAAGGCGATCTCAGAGACACCACACTTAACTACAAAGAGAACCACAAAGAGAAAGCTATCTAGCTAGTTATTATTGATAGAGAAAAATTAAATAATTCTACAAGATGAGGTTATAATTGATAAAGAAAGATTGATTTAGACTGTATAATAGTATTACAGAAGTGGTTTGATTCCCAGTTTTGATTTTATTTTGCAGAAGCTGTCTCTAATTCTCTTGTAATTCTGAAAGGTATGCAAATATGTACTAGAAAAATCATATTCATATTACAAAATTAATCTCTCATTTTCATTTAAAAAAATTTCTTTTCTTTTGGTTTTTTAGTATACAATTTTACAAATGAATGAAATATATATATATACACAACTTGTTTAATTTCTCATCCATAAACTAAGATAATGCTGCTTTTACTTTCTTTTCTGTCTTTTATATTTATATATATAATAATAAAATCTTTTTTTCATTCATGGGTCTTTTTTATCTTAGCTAGATAGATAGCTAGTAGCTAGCTAACTAGCTATCATCTTCATGGAAGGAGCTATTTTTTTTGTTTTTTTTTTTTTTTGATGACAAATCTGATAGATGAGTCTTATCATTTATATGATCTTTTGTTGAGATAAATGAATGGAAAAATAACAGATTTTGATGGGTAAAGTTTGTTTACTAAAATTGCAGATGATGAAGAAGGTAAGATGGGCATAGCAAAAGGAGCACCTTCAGTAATTTGCTCCTCATCATCTAAGAAGACAAACCCAATTGATAATATTCAGAATACTTCTACAATTTCTATGTCCCACGAATATCATCAATCTCATCCTCATAATAATCACCAGCAGCAACCATCTAATATCTTTACTTTTCCAAATGGGTTTGACAGATCTGGTGGGATAGCCCAACAGACTGACCACCAGCAGCCAACCGCAGCTCCTAACTCTGAGGAAGGACACGGACTTCATCCGGTCTACGAATCTGCTGGGATGTTATCTGAAATGTTTAATTTCTCACATGGGCCGGGTCCTGGACCGGTTCCAAATCAAGACCTGTTGGATTACCGACGGGTTGTGGGTGGTATGGGGGGTGGAGATTGGTATGGAAGTAGTAGACAAGTTTCAAGAGATGATCAAATTGGTGGGATAAGTGCACATGATTCAGCTGCAGCCATGCAACTTTTTCTGACAAATCCGCCACCGAAATCGCCGTCTCCGCCTCCAGCACCGACGAATATTCATGGTGTTGGTGGTGGAGGGTTCCACCCCTTAGCCGTGGCTGCGGGGGTGGTTCATCCATCAAGTAATAATACAAATACTAATAATAATACTAATACTAGTACTAATTTTTGGAACGCACCACATATAAATAATCCAGGTGAATTAGGTGGAATTGTGGAAGGACAAGGTTTATCCTTATCATTATCATCATCGTTACAACATCTAGAAGCTGCTAAACAAGTTGAAGAATTTAGAAACATTGCTGTTCAAAATAATGATAATACACATCATATTATGTTCTTCAATCAACACCAAGCAGTTGGTCCTTCTTCTTCATCTGCTTCATCTCCAGGTGGGCATTTGTTTAAGAATCTAACTCCGGGTCCGGGTCCAATTCAACCCCTAGGTGGGTTTGGAGGTCCGAATAATCCACAACATCAAGTCCATCTAGCATACGGGTCGGCAGCCACGTCATCATTGGGAGTAGTCAATGTTTTGAGAAATTCTAAATTTGCTAAGCCTGCACAAGAATTACTAGAAGAATTCTGTAGTGTTGGAAGAGGTCAAATTAAAAAGGCTAAATTAGGAAGGCAGAATTCATCAAACCAAAACCCAACCTCAAGTGGTGGAGGTGGTGGTGGTAGCGGTGGTGGCGGATCTGGATCTTTGTCGGCAACAAAAGATCCGCCACAATTATCACCGTCTGATCGGATAGAGCATCAAAGAAGGAAGGTTAAACTCTTAGCAATGTTGGATGAGGCATGTCTTTTCTACCTTTTACTTGATCATTTTCTTAATCATTAATATAACCCCTTATCTTTTCTACACCAAGAGTCAAGGCCAAATCTTTTTTTTTTTTTTAAATTTAATTAATGTTTATACTTTTCTAAACCAAACCAATTATTTAATTAAAAAGTTAAAACCACCCAAAAAAACAATTTTTAAATAAAACATCCGGCATGCTTGCATTTGGTTGAATTATGTTGTAACACTAAACAAATTTGAGATTAATTTGGCCGGCAAAATACTAGTATTAATGTTGGGTATATAAGGATTATTCTCCTTGAATCTATCATTTTAATAATTAAAATGAATCTTCATTTATAATAATTGGAGTAGAAATTAGACAACCTAGTTATATTATACCTACCCAATTTCAAAGTACTGGCAAAATAGTGTTATACTAATAGTTTAATAGTAGTATTTATCAATATGTTGACTTAAGGAGATTTTTCAAATTTTTAATAAGGTCTACTATAGGCATTTTGATTAAATTAAGACAAAATTGAATTTTATTGGCTAAGAGTAAGAGTGAGAAGGCAGGCAAAGAAACACCCAGGAGGATATTCTTTCTTCTCTCAGCCTCCTACCTTCCATTAACAATCATTTTGTCTGTACTCCTAAAAGCTTTGGTTTTTCCTCATTTATTTATCTCCCATTACTTTTGGTTTCCCTTTAAGAGTAACACAACCTTCTATTAGAGTATATATTAACTTGATATTATGATTGAGGCTCTGATATCATTTATAAAAATCAATTTAACTAAAAATTTATGCTAATGATTGAACCTTTAAAATATATAATATATTCTAACACATTCTTCTTTTTTAATTAATATAGAATTTTAATATTAATCTCAGAGTTTTAATCAAAGTGTAATAAATGAGTTTAAAACGGATAAAGTACGTACTAACATATAAAAAGAAAAGGTCGATAATATATGTTTTTCATCACTCCTTCTATCCTTGTACCTGTGATTTAGGTGTAGATTTGAGAGATCAACTTAAAGTAAGTAGCTTGTTAAATGATCATTAGTGTAATGATTGTAGGGTGTGCGGTCAAATATTACTATTTTAGTTGGTACTTTTCTAGTTCATATGTAATGATTCTTTTTATGAAAATATCAAATTCTTTTTTTTGATTTCCAAATCATTGTCACATATATATTTTTTTCATAAAAATAGCAAGACAATTGGGGTGCGTTTTTTCCAAAACCATACTAATATACGTACATACCTAAATATGTCTTATTCTATACCCACCTCCCAAAGAAAACACTAAAAAATTACTCCTAGGTGATTGTGTCACATAAGTAAAGTACTAATAATATTTCCACAAAATAAAATATACTACACTAAACCATCTCCTCTTCTTAGTTATGTTACTTTACATCTTCTTAGTTATGTTACTTTACAAGTTAGTTGAGATGCGAAAACTACAGAGTAACCTCCTCCTTAACAACAACTAACGTTTACCCATGAATCTTGTGACATATCAACCTCCTTTTATAATCCAATTATTTTTTTAAAAAAAATAAAAATTCATCGGTTAGTCTCAATGATAAAACAGCCTGCTGCATTTTGATCCTTGGTCACATATATAAAAGACAATATGTTAATCAACTTATATATTTAAGGTATATTTACATGTAATATTTGATATTATTTTAAATTAAGTGATGTCAACTGAATTTATTAACATCATTTTAGACCCGTCACTGATTAGTCTTATGGTTGAGAATTTTTTTTACCTTTACCGCAAAAGTTTAATTGATTACTAATTAACTTCAAATTAAAAAATGTAATAATTATAATAATTTTCCCTTTTGTGTTTTAATGCATAGGTGGATAGAAGGTACAACCATTATTGTGAACAAATGCAAATGGTAGTAAACTCATTTGATCTAATAATGGGATACGGAGCAGCAATCCCTTATACAGCATTAGCCCAAAAGGCAATGTCTAGACATTTCCGGTGTTTAAAAGATGCAGTTCAAGTGCAGCTAAAACACAGCTGTGAAATGTTAGGAGAAAAAGATCCAACAACAAGTTCAGGAATAACAAAGGGTGAGACACCAAGATTGAAGGTTCTAGAACAAAGTTTAAGACAACAAAGAGCATTCCATCAAATGGGTATGATGGACCAAGAAGCTTGGAGGCCACAAAGAGGTCTTCCTGAGAGATCTGTGAATATTTTAAGAGCATGGCTGTTTGAACACTTCCTTCATCCGTATGTTAATTCTTCTTTCTTTCTTTTTGATTTGTTTGTTTATTTATTTATTTATTCGTATGTGGGTGTTTGTTGTTTATTAGTGCATCATAGATGATGGATCCAAGGTAATAATATAAGGTTACTTTGTTGCATGAAAAATTGGGTTTGGTCAGGCGGGAAAAAAGCTGGGTTAAAGTTGTTTGTATGATCATCATCATGATAATTCATGGTCATGCCTCTTTTTTTTCTTTTTCTGTTTGTTCTTTTTTGCACAGTTTCTTTTGTCAATTTAGCTTTCTATCTTCTTGGGGTAGAATTATTTTTGGAGACAGTTTTCAAACAAAAAGAATATCACCATTTTATTAAGATGTTGTTTTAACCATAATAACATTTAAAACTTAAAAAATATTTTTAGCTTGTCAAAAGAAAAATGTTAGTTTTGCAGTGAGTCGTCTAGTTCACAAGACTGATTTTGGTGAAGTCAAAAATATTGTAAATAAATCCATTATAAGACACTTGAAGCAAAACAATTATTTTAGTTGATCACAATACTCTATAAATAATGAAGCTATTTAGGTTAAAATATAGTGAGTTTAGAAATAAAGCGTAAAATTAGAAAAAAGATTATAGATAAGTCTGAATAAAAAATAGGTAAGAACTAGTGAAAATTTAATGTGACATAGTTTGTAGTTTGAGTGTGGGGATTGTAAATGCGTAGTATAGAATATCAAATCAATTTTGTAATAAAATATATACAACATTTTAATCTTGTTTTTAAAGATAAAATAAATTGTTTGATGACATACATCTTATAAGTAATGGTTTGGAGACATAGGATTAAGTCTTAAGCTAGCTTGTACAATTATATAACTTCTACATGATTTAGATACAAATTAACAAAGAGTTGGAAACCTAATATTTAATTACATAGGCTATTTTTCTTTTATTTAGACGAGAGTTAGTTTAATGATATTAATGATACTAATATGTCTCTTTAAATTTGTTACTTTAAATATTTTTGCGTAACTTTTTTGATTAAATTGAGCAATGGTTATAAAAGAGAGAGAGAGTATTTAGAATAATTATAATATATTATCATTGTTGTATCCTTATTAGTTAGTATAATCTTTTGGGTATTACTATAGACACTTCTGACAACACTAGTTTAAAAAGTCTTTAACCTTGATTGTTAAGAGGAAATTCTAAGAAGCATTAAATATTAAACCTTACCTACAATATAGTACTTCTTCAATAATCTTAAATGCAAAATGAGGTTCTAATGGTAGATGATAAGATTTAGTAGTCCCACTATGATTTATGTCCGAATTGGAATAGCCCAAAGACAAATATATTTAATATACTCTTCCATTTGGCAAACATTTGAGGTTTTTTACAAGATTTTTTTTTTTTATTTTTACTATTTATAAAACCATATTGATTATTTGAATATAGAAAATATAGTGTTTGAATATCATTTAAGAAAAGAAAAGAAAGAAAGAAAAAGGAGAAGATGATAAGTATTTCCTTCAACTTTTTTTTTAATGTTAAACGGATTTAAATTTTATAAAATTTGCAATTTTAATTATTTTTCGCCCTATTTTTTTTTCACTTTCCTATTTCCTACACAAACGAAAAAAAGTCTCACTTTATCCTTTCTCTTCCCTTTCTTTACCAGCATTTTTTCATCCAAACAATGCTATGTGACAAATTATATTTTTAAATATGCAAAAACTTTGGTTAAAAAGTCAAATGAAGGATAGTGATATTAATAATTAAGTCAAATCAATTGTGTTGACTTTAATTATAAGAAATTGAATAAAGTCATATGTCATTTTGGAATAATAAATGATATTTTTTGCTATTAATCATAATCATATAAAATCACATGTCATTTTGCAATAATTAATTAGAACTTGAAATTGCAAATGAAAATTTATTACAGTTAACTCCTTTAAAATTGTACATTCGTGTAATTATTCTATTTAAATACTTGCTTAATACGACGCTTTTTATTAATTCCTTATTATTTAATCATCAAAAGCCACTACTCAAAAAAAAAAAAAAAAAAACGTCAAAAGCCAAATAAGTATTTTCTGTGAGATGAAATATGTACCAAAACAATATTTGCATGTTAAGAAAAATATTAATAAATAAATCATTAATACCTAAATGCTTTTGTTTCATAGATGATATATTCACAAAAATCAAAGGGACTTTTCATTAGTATTTCTAAGCATCTATGAGTAATAATTTAATTACTTTGCCCGTTTTTTAGTAGAGATATAGATAAGCTATAAGGTTGCAATTAATCAACACCTGAAGAATTAGCTTTTTTAGTATTAGCTAAGCTGAGAGAGGTGGAAGGCTAAAGGAGAAGACATTGAGAATTAAAACCAAGGTTTTTATGCACCAACCGAGAAATGATCCAATTCTGAACTGAAAAACTATTTCTTTTATCCCTCTCAATTTACATAACTTTTAATTTAGTTTTTTTCTTTTTATATTCTTTTTTGACACTGATTGAATTTTTTTAATGTCATCTACAAACTTAATTATTTATTTATTTATTTTTAAATATTCAACATAATACCTATTTTAATAAAATTCCACCCATATCACCAGAGGTGTAATGTGAGTGGCCAAAATAGTAGTAATTAGAGAACTAGAAGAATACTAAAAATGAAGTAAAATATAGTTATTGAAGTAGAGAGCATTGGATCGGATAAGCCCTTGAGTATTGACTAATGGATGTAATCTTTATTAAATTAAAAATAAAAAAAAATTGTATGGTGTTACTTTTATGCTGCATCAATGACAACATAGTTCCAAGAAATAATGACAAGCGAAAAGCCAATGTTATTCATCAACCGTTATGCTCCTACTACAACAATCAAACTTTTCTCTTTCCAAGACAGACAATAAATATAAATCAAGATATGACAAAGATTCAAGTGGGTAATGATACAGTTGTCCTGTGTTCATTCTCCATCATCTTTCTCTCTCTCTTTATAGATTCTCACGCCTTCCCCATTAAGATCACTGAGAAAAAACATACTCCATTTTTATACAGTACATATTTACACTCGTCCTTTTAATACTCTCTGTCTCTTTTAATTTTCGCTAATAAAATTTAAAAATGTATTTTTTTTTATTTTATTATTATGATATAAATTCAAATGGACAGAATTAGTGACATACTAGTATTTAATATTCATAGCTTTCCTACATAAATGTTAGAGCATACAGTTGACGATTGTTGTATGTGTTGAATTGTCTCTTACAGTAATATTTAACCTCTAAATTAAACCATTTACACCCAAAAAAAAGTGAATATAAATCTTGTCTTTTTATACAAATTTAGCAACATGAAATGCTACTAATTAATATGATATCATTTTCTGGTCACTTTCTCAGGTATCCAAGTGACGCTGATAAGCATCTGTTAGCTCGACAGACTGGTTTATCAAGAAATCAGGTACGTACACCCCCTTTATTTTTCTATCTTAATTTCATGCCTTAATAAGATACTTTTTTGAACAATTTCATTTACATATGCTTTATATTTTATATTTATATTTATATATCCTTATTTAGCAATATTTCAGACTTTTGTCATTATATTATATAATAGAGTTCTTAGGACACTAAATATTACATTAGAAAATATATATAGAGTAGAAAATATATATAGAGTATATAATTTATTTTTTAAGTCTCAATCATCAGCTTATTCTTGATTTATTAGGACATACTAGTTTAGCCTTTAGAGTTGTTAGGAAAGTAAAAGGGTAAATATTACTTTACATCACAACATATAAAAAATATCCTAAAAAAATTAGAAAATATACATAGAGTAAATAATATATTTTTAGGTCTCAACCATCAACTTAAATTTTTAATTAAGTTGATTTTTTAATCTGATATTAGAGCCTCAAATCAGTCAAATTTAATAGCATTAAATATGAAGGAAGCTCGAGCTACATCCACACTATTAACTCATAGGCTCTTGTGTGAGGGCTTGATAGAGTATATAACAAATCTAAAGACTAAAACATCAATACAAGTAGCCCTTGATGGATTTGGCGGGTCTCTTGATATTTAACAAATTAACTACTACTATAATAATTTTATTTATAAGAGCTTTTGTTACTGATGAAACTTGCAATGAGAATGACCTAAATATAAACTTTTATGCATTGTTTGACTTTAATAAGAATATTTAAGGGATCTTTACCAACTTTTAACTTTAATTTCACTGATTGTACTTAGAAATTAGGGTACACACATCCACTATATAGGTAAAACTAATAGGTATGATAATAAAGTGTAAGTACGGAAAAAGATGTTGCTGCTTCCTGCTGGTGATGAAGAAAGTTTCACAGCATATCAGAGTTTTCATTTCCTATCTCTTAACCTTTTCTCATCCATGCATTTCTACGCTTCTTTTTAGTACAAGTAGACATATTATTACTGTATAGGATTATTATATTAGCTCACCTCAGATAAAATAACAGTAAAATTATATCAAAATACTGTAGAGATTGAATAGGATAAATATGTTATTTAAAACCACTATCGATTATCCGAAAGAAAGAATATAGACTATGATCATAATAAATAAATATTGAGTAAATTTAATATGGTTGGAATTGAAAAGAAAAATGAGACTAAATTTTTGGTATTGAGGGAGTACAAAATAGGACTACTGAGTTTAAGGTGTCATCTTTTTTTAGTACTTTAAAGATTGTGATTTGTGAGTGTAATTGTTTACTCAATTGTGAAAAATAGGAAGAGTAAATAGAGTGATAGCTAGCTACTCGCTTATTATTTTATTCCTATTTTGTGTGTTTGCTTGCTTAGAGTGAATTGAATTTGGAATCTATTCTTCTTATGCCAACTTGTATTAAATCATATATTTCACCGTTCTAATTTAATTGCTAACATAAGATTTTATTTGAAAACCTATTTTCATAAACTAATACTTCCTCCTATTCTACCTATTAGTCTCATTTATTTTTTTTTACTATTTATTTATCACTCTTAATTTGTATTTATTCTTAGTCTATAAGTTAAAACATAACCATGTAAGATCTTGTTTAATTCGTCTCAATACAAAGATTATTAACATCAATTTTTTTAATTTTTTAATTAAGAATATGAAAAACTAAATAGGACTTATGGATTGAGTAAGTGGTAGTATTATTTTATTATAACAAGTCAGTTTTGACTTTTATAGCTAAAATAAAATATCTCAAATTAATCATAAGAGTCAACAACCCTGGCCTTAGAGTAATAAAAATGCCAAAATCCTTATATATCAATTAATTTTAGATTAATGGAGTAGAAAATTTATAACTTTGTTTTTGTTATAACTATAACAGATCAATATATCATTACTCAATAATCGAGTAACTAATAACATGTTACACTATATATTTTATGCGAGTTTTAATTGAAGGTAATTATATAGTGGTTGACTTTAGACCGATTAATTATCATAATTTTTGGATTAAATAAGAAAAAATATATTAATATCTAAGCGCCTCATTATTTAAGAGGGTGAAAGATTGAAGTATTGGTAAGGGTTTTAGTTGGAAGAAACTTATTAATGGTATATATTCTTGATTCATTAGAATTAATGGGAGTACAGTAAAGCATTGATAACCAAGATATTGTGATCTTTCTCATCATCCAAACAGGCAACCATTAACTAAAAGATAAAGAATAAAATTAGTAAAGAGAACGCGGAAATTTTAAGCTCGCAATGAAGAAAAGAATTCGTTAAAAGCAGCATATTCTTTGGAGACCAATGCATACATGTTTGTGCGTGACAAGCACTCATATTCACGCTACGTTATTGCCCATTGGTTAATACTTCTACCTACGCTTTATAAATGCTGATTTCTAATCTAATGGAGGATTAGACTTTGTCTCATTTAAAGTAACTAAAGTATTTTTATAAGTACTATTTTTCTTATATAATTGAGGTTATGAGTTTTTAATTTTTAACAAAGAAAAAAAAATAATATACTCCAAATACTAATTGTTTTTGTTGGAAAATGACTTGATTTGTAGTACTGGTTACATCTTCACTCCAAGTATAGTTCCTTGGATCAAGGTATTTATATTTCCACCTAATCAAAGAGAAATCAAAAGCAAGATCCATCCGCTCTCTAATATTTTTCTTTTTAAAAATATTTCCACCTGATTAAAGAAAAATTTAAACACAAAAATTTGGACGAGAAAGCCTCATTATGAGACTGTCAATTTGGGATGGTCCAATTTATGCGTGTAACAACTTTTTTAATTTTCTGAGCATTTATCAATTTTAATCTTGAATGTAAGCTCAATATTGATACTTTAAGATCAAAATTGAAAAATGCCTAGAAAATGAAAAAAATGCCTAGGTTGTTACATGCGCGAATTGGGCCGGCCCAAATTAACGGTCTCATTATGAGGTCGTCTCGTCCAAGACCAGCTGAAATTTAAATAAGGTTTTTAAAAGATATATAAAAGATAAACTATATTTATTGAAATTTCGTTTGATTCGTCTTAATAAATGATTTTTCTTTATACTTTTGTACAACTATTTATGATGCATATTTAAAGATGTTTACATTAACATAAATTCTTATAAGAGGCGGCCTCCTTGAGAGATTATCTCTAATTGGGCTAACCCAAAAAGAAAAAATCTAGAGTAAGTTACTCGGTGGATATTAAGGATATTGTAAGTAGGTATTTAAGATATTATATGTACTGCACGCTTATTACTCGGTGGGCACTAAGGATACGGTAACTAGGCATTAAGGATGGTACAAGTAGGCATTAAAGATATTGTAAGTAGCAATTTAAGGATACTGTTAGTATGCATTAAGGATATTGTAAGTAGGCATCAAAGATACAATAAATAGGCATTAAGCTTTAATGGACTGGGCATAAAATACGGTCTCTCATGAGACCGATCGTTAATTTGATGGGTATAATTTTTTATTTTTGGAAATTTCAAGAACATATTTAAACAATATGAGTATATACTAAAGATAATGAAATTAAATTTTTAGCTATTATAAAATACAAATGTAAATGAAACAGGGAGGGTAAAAACAAACTTGATGGATCTTATGATTAATTTTTCGGTGTTATTTAAATTGAACGATATAAAAATTTAGCAATCACTAATGAGTTTAGTAGTTCACAAGGGATAGGTTGGTATAAAAAAATATCTCCAATACAAAAAAAAAATTATTGAAAAGAATATGAAACAATTAATAATTAATGGCCAGTAAATTAGTATATAATACTTATCACTTAATTTGATATAAAGAAATGATAAAATATAAATTGACAATTAGATTATTGTTTTATATCATTTAGGTTAATTAACACTACAACATAATTTGGGATATATTTAGCGACATTTAATTTAAATGTCATTACTTCAAAGTTTTAATAGTATATATGGTGAATTTGTGACATTTATTGGACCTAGTAAAGCTTTTCGCGATATAGTATCTAGTGATATTTCTCATGAATGCTATTATAAATTATAGTAACAATTACATATGCTACTAAAGGTCAAATAAAGTGTTACTAAACCACTTTATAGTGGAACTTAATATAAAAACCATCAATTATTACATTAAAAATATAAATCAATGGTATTTTTTAATGCCACTAAATTCAATATCGCGAAAAGTTAAATTTATTGTAGTATAATGCAAAAGAAATTTATTTAATTATTGTCTTAAAATGAACTAAATAAATTTGTCGTACGCACAATAAGGTAAAGATATAAAAGGCAAAAGGTCATTAAGATATGATTATCTCATTATTTGAACTCATATTACATACAATAACATTACATATGTGATTTTCGTCATCATCATAAAATCTACTAGAATTAAACTCGATTTATTTTGCTCATAAAAATTATAATCACATACCAACCAATAAAACTATTACTACTTGTGGTCAGATAGAATAACTAAAAGGAATGTGAAATAAATTTTTAAAAATTGAAAACATGAGACAAAAATTTCCTTGTGAATTGAAAGAAGAAGGTAGGCAAATAGGCATATAGGGTTGAAACAAGTCTTGTACGTAGCCCTATTTGAAAAAAGGATACCATAGATTAGCTTAGATTATAGAAGAAGGTTTACTTTAGGTGAATGGTGATGCGTCCCTTGTCAGTTGCACACAGGTAAGCCAATTAAGAAATTAAGGAATGGACCGTTTTTTGTAAGATAACGAAAGTAAGACAGAAATCTACGCGATTTTGACGCTTTCTTTCTTTTGAGTTTTGTGCTACTCGCTGTGTTCTTGTCACAAATGGACAGCCTTACAGTAATACACAACAATCCATCATAACTCCCTTTCACCCCTCTTTCTTGTCTTGTTTTATTATTATTATTATTATTATTATTATTATTATTATTATAATATTAATTTCTTTTTTTCTTTTTTTTTAATCAATGAAAGTATCTCCTTCTACCATCTTTGTTTTATAGAAGTAGAATTTGTTAGGAGTGTATTCTATTCTATACTATTTGTTTAACTATGGGCAGTCCAAATAAGGTGAAGAATATATAATCTGTTTACATGTCCAATAAAATTTACAACTAAAACTAATTAATAGTCGTACAAGTTATTCCTCAAGTTTGTTAAAATTTTATACTTTCTTCTTTTTCTACGATGTGAGAAAACTCACATATGAGCAACACTAGGCACTTCAATACTCCTTACATGTGAGTTTCACTAGAAAGGTTACAAATCTAACGAAAAACAACATCTAATTAAAGGCCTATTAAGTAACAAATTACGCTCTGATGCCATGTTAATGAATCAACACAACCAAAATATTAAGCTTATGGTTGAAGTTTTAACATATAAATAGTACTTCCTCCTATTCATCTTAACTGTCTTTTTTTATTCAATCAAGTCACCCTAAATGTCTCTTTTTTTATTCAGTCAAGTCACTTTAAATATCTCCTTTTTTATTCAGTCAAGTCACCCTAAATGTTTTATTTTTTATTTATATATATTAATTGTACTAGTTTACCCTTACTAAAATTAATCTTTTCACGTCTTTACACTTACTAACCCCTCATTACCCTTATCAAAATTTAAAAAGCACTACACTCTTTCTTTTTCACATGTGGTTTTATTTGACTAAAAAAAATGATAAAATCAAATAGAGCACATTAGATAAATAGGGGACTAGAGTATCTCTTAACCTAAAGAAATTTAAAATTGAGTGCAAAAACAATGCAAGTAGCTTTTAGTTAAGTAATTGATAGATATTGCTTTCAAATTGGTTCTTTTTATAAAAGGAAAAATTCTCCTTTAGATAGTGAGTGTGAGCTTTATTTGCTGGGTTGGTTGTGTGCTATGGCCTATATGAAAGGTAACGTGTATAGGCACAGGTAGAGGATGGTCCTGTTTTTACCCTATGAAAAGTAGGGCCTGTTACTACAATTGTTTCCCACTCCTACTATTCACTACCATTCACTTTCATTTAATTGAATGCCCTCAAAACTACAATTTTAAGTGTGGTCAATTCTCAAATCATCAGTACTATCAGTGCCACTTATTCAGTGTCTGCTTTGAATCAATTTATTGAACCCTGCATTTAATTTGTCTAAGAAATTAATTTATTCAAAACTAGAGTTGGTGTACATCCAATCAATGCTCTCTAATATACTGAATTTGTAAGTATTTGTAAATGAGGTTTATTGTCATACATTAATGTATGGAACATCTTCCCACTTTCATACCACACATAATCAATTCAATGCGGTGCATGTTTAGACTTTGCCACAAAACTTCTTATACTTGAATGTGTATATATTGTACATGAGGTTCATTGTCATAAATACATTACTTTTAAACTAAGCACATCTTCGTCAAGTTATGATAGAGTATACATATCTGGAGTCTTCTTTTATCAATTTACTCTTTTAGTTGAATTGATTCTTTAACATGTTATTACAATTAAATGTGGTAAAAGACCCTCACAAAGTCGAATCTCGTTAACTCCTTATTTCAAGTAAAATATTTAATTCAATGTATTATGAGGAGCTCGTATAAATGTTGCATTCACACTTATTGCTCAAAGGGTTCTCAAACGAATCAGGAGGTGTGATAGAGTATAATTATATATATTCTGGGAGTTCAACCCTCAATTGAACTTTTATTTAAATTGATTCTTTACAATTTCAACGTATCTTAATAACTATTTACCAAGCAAATCTTATTTCTCTATTAGTACAGAAGTACTTTAATTGATGAAATAACTAGATTCAAAATTTTAAATTCATAGTTGAAAACCCCAATTTTTGTTTGATGTCCTATCTTGTTATTTAACAATTTGTTGTCATCTTAATTCAATTATTATTATTATTATTATTACTATTATTATTAATATCATCCTAAATTAATGTAATTTGCTTTCATTTAGGTACTTGTATTAAGCCAAGGAGTATGCACTTAATTAATAATATACCTAAAATGTCTTCGGTTAATTTTAAATTCGGAAATGTTTTATATCTAGATTCTAGACTTTAAAAAATATAGCACAATAAATTTCTATTCCTACCTACTAGTCTCTTCAAAAGAGAAGAATGCATTAGGATCAAGGGTAAGGATTCATGTCCTATACATCAATATTATCAATATTGTCAATTGACAACATTCAACTTATATATAAAAGTTAAAACCATATAAGCATTTTTACAAATGCTAAAATATGCACTGATTAAGTTCGTCGGAATTTTGCTATGACCACATTGACTCGAATTCAAGCTTCATCAAACATATTCTTAAATATTATTGATTATTGATACTATTTGATTTTGTTTTAAATCTGTCCGGCCATAGGTAAAATTGAGTATTAGGTTAATTGAATTTGTCAAATAGTCAATTTGTTCAATAAGTTAATAATTAAATTTGATACGGAATCCTAAATATTTGATTGAAAAAATGAACAGGTATCAAATTGGTTTATAAATGCAAGAGTGAGGTTATGGAAACCCATGATAGAAGAGATGTACCAACAGGAGTCCAAAGAACTTGAAGAAGAAAGAGAAAGAGAAGGTAACCAAACAAGCAGCAGCACCAGCAACAGCTTCGCAACACAACAACAACAACACCAACACCAACACCAACACCAGCACGCATCAACAACAACAACAACAACAGCTCAGAATCCAATGCCTGCTGCAACCTCTTCTGCTTCTACTTCTGTCTTAATTACAGAACCCAAAAGATCCGCTGATACAATGACACCTTTGGGCCCACCGTCTGATCGTGACCCTTCACTTCTTTCTAACAGCATCAGCAGATCTCATCCTCAACAACCACCTCATTTGGCTGTTCCTATGCTTGATCACTCACCTACTGGGATTGGGTCCCAGGATAATTTTGCTGATAATACTTGCCACTTTGGTGGGTCCGACAATGTGGGTCCCACTACTATGATTAGGTTTGGGAATACTTCTGGTGACGTGTCACTCACTTTAGGGCTTCGTCATGCCGGAAATGCTCCGGAGAAGGGTGCTGCTGCTTTCTCTGTTAGGGACTTTGCTGGGAGCTGCTGATTATTATTACTATCATATTCATACTACTTCTATCATATCATCAATATATTGTTTTTCATTGTTATTAATATTATGATTAAGTAAATTTTTATTAATATTCTTTTTTCTCCTTTGGTATAAAAGAAAAGCGGGAAAAGATGTGTGAATTCAAAAAATGTTAATATGTCTACCTAGCTTTCAAAAGAAAGGGAAAAAGGAAATGAAAACATATACAATCGTGTCAGGGACGTATTAGCTAATTACTGAGCTAGCTAGCTAGGTTGGTCCATGATCATTTTTTTTATTGTTTTTTCTTATATAAAAATATTGTATAGTAGAGCAAGATTTTTTTTTTATTTTCTTTTTATTTTTGAAGTGATTCTAATAATGTATTTTTTATTATTAAGTAATAAAAAACTAAATAAGAAAAATGAGTGGAATGGACCAAATAATGTTGGGTGTGTAATTGATACTGTAATAATAATAATGAACATAATATAAGAGCATTATTATTGGCTAGTTTTTTCTGATAATTCAAACTATTTTTTCCTCTTTAATTTTATTATCCCTCATGTCATCTAATCAATTTATAATTATTTAACCCCTTATAATTCTGCATAAGAAACTTCAATCTTCTTTTACATTCCTATCAAATAGTAGGATTGGCTGTTAGCTGTTGGTTTTTTTGGTTGACTTGTTTGACCAGCTGAAAATGTTGTCAGTTTTTGTTGGGTTTTAAGTTAGCTGAAAAAGCTAGCTGTTTGTAAACATGTTTGGTAAATTTGAGTATTAACTGTTAGTTGCTTATTAGATAAAAAGTGGGCCAACAATCTAAAAGCCAACCAAAAAACCTAGTTGGAGCAACTTTTTCATTTTGACTTAAAAGTCAGCTTTTCAGCTGCTTTAAAAGCCATTTACCAAACATTGTCATCTAGCAAACTAAAAGTCAAAAAGCTAAGAACCAAACACCCCCTTAATTTAAATGTCATTAATTTAAATTTTTTATGGTATATATAGTGGATTTAGTGATATCTATTAGACCTTTCAACAACATAATATACTAAAGTTTTTCATGACATATGATCTAATGATATTTCTTACAAATGTCACTATAAATTATAATAACAATTACATATATCACTAAAAGTCAAATAATGTGTTACTAAATCACTTCATAGTGGAACTTAAAATAAAAATCAATAATTATTACACTAAAATATAAATCAATGACATATCACTAAATCCTATGTCGTGAAAACTTTAATTTTAAGTTTTAATTGCTAGAAATATATTTTCATTGTTAAATTTACATGAATTAGTTTAAGTTTTTTAATCACAAATGTAGGTGATCACAATTTGTCACATGATCATTCAATGGACCCACTCGTGTGGATATATACACAGGGTACCTGTGGGCTCGAGCACACAAATTCACGGATAATGAGCATTGACTTACATACATATTTGATGACGTTTTCACTCTTTTCCAAAAAATCATATGATATTAGAAGAATTACCTATCAAACATTTTATATAAGTCAACGACTCACTGTTTTTAAATATGAAATCGTCCTGACATGCATGAAGTATTTCCAACGCACTAATAATTTTCTAATACCAGAGTCCAGAGAAATTAAATACGCAAGAAGTTGGTAAGTAAGTTCCTGTAAATATAAGAAGTAAACTCTCAAAAGCAAAATCTTGATCTTTTTTATAACCAAACAATTTATTAATGTAAAAATTACATAAATGTATAAGGAAAAATTATAAAAGAGTACCTAATAAAAAATATTTTTCAAAAGGTATCTAATAAAAAAAGTTTTGCCAAAAAGTGTCTTAACAAATTTTTTTCATTTTTAAAGAGCATCAGGTAATATTTTCTTTGAGTTAACCGTTAAATATAACTATTGACTAGTCAAAATTAAAAATTCTTCTTCATCGTCTTCAATTTGTTTTCCAATTTAATTTTCTCCCTAATCTTCTTCCTTTTCTTTTTATTCAAAATCAAAAATTCTGAATTTAATCATTTTTTAATGTAATTGGTTCATCAAATTGCGAAATACCCACTCATTAAAATATCAAATTGAATTGGGATTGAACGAGAGAGACAAACCCAACAACAAATAAACCTTGAAAATGGTTTTTCACCTCCCAACAATATTACTTATTCTAAATTCCATCTATTGAAAGCTGCATCTCCTTGAAAGCTTCACGAGTGGCGACGATTAGGAGCTTCATCCATATTAGCTTCAATAATTTTCTTAAGATCATCTTAAGTCCCATTAATTTTAGAAGAAGTTGGAGAAAAAGACATCAATTTGGGTTCTTTTATTGTTTCTTCGTCTTCTCTACTTTATATTTGCTTCTTCTAGAACCAATGCAAATGACGCAATTATACGGCTAAGAAAATAGAAAGTGGAATAAAATAAAGATAATAAAATATTGATATTATTTTTTTTTAGAAAGTTAAGATTTTTTTTAATATTTAGGATATTAAAGTTATTTTATTTTCTATTATTTTGTATAGGTTAATATTTTATTTTCTTATTTTAGTTCTAATCTCTTGTATAAATAAAGGTGTTCCTTTTATTGATAATTTAATACAAATTAAGTATTCAAAACCCAAATCAGTCTTATTTCCGCAACATGATTTTTTTCATGGTATCAGAGCCGTAAGATTTTTCTGGACGAAAAAACTCTATCAATATTTTATCATTGATCATAATCGACCAAAATTGATCCGAACAAAAACCAAATCAAAACAAAAAAACAATCAAACCAAAACAAAACAAAAAAAAATGATTTCAATGGCACATGTGGAACAAATGTTCTTCCTCTTCCAAAAATTTAACCAAAAAATCAATACAAGATCAACAGTATCGGAAAAACTGAACTAACAAAATTACACCAAGTAGTGTAAAGAAATGAAGACTGAAATTGATGATCGGGGGAAGCTCAATCATATCACTATCGTCCCACCGACCACCAAAAACGAACAATGGAAGCAAAATGATAGTATGGTGATGTCATGGATCATCGAAAATATTGACAGAGACCATATAAAATGTTTTCTTGACTACGCTACCTCCGCTCACGAACTATGGACAAAAATTCAATTCATTCTCGGACCAATTTTGCTACCTCTCGTAAACGACCCCATTCAGCGTGAGGTCGAGAGGGGAAGAAATAGAGACACAGGAAAAGAGTCAAAAGAAAATCGAGGAGACCACCCATCAACCGCCCACGACCCACCCCACAATGGGTGAATCCCACCGACGCTCAGATAAACGGAACAGCTAGTAAGACCAAATTCAACCAAGTAGCTCTCAATTACTGGCCAACGCTTGATATTCTCAACAAAAAATTGAGACAAGCCCCTTATGTGGAAAATATGGTCAACATCTACAAGAGTTTGAATGCTTTTTTCTCCATATATACTCAATTCAGATATTGAAGGAAATTAGAAAAAGCAAGTTAAATCGGAGAGAGAAATGGGGTTGAAAGTAATTGGGGCAAAAGTTTACTTTCCAAAATTAATTCTATCCATTTCCCTTGACCCATGTAAATCCATGACCCAGGAAAATCAATCCTATCAATTTCTTTCACGAAAATCCCTTACCCATTTACCTTACAAAAATCCCTTTTTACAAAACAAAGAAAAAAGACAAATCTTACTCCACCCATAAAACCTAAACCCAAAACTCAATTACGACCACACTCCAAAATTCGAATCTTTGACCCAAATAACAAAATAAAGCAACCCAATTTATTTCTTGACCTTTTATCAAAATACGAAAAATTAAAAGTTAATTATGGAAAATTTGCAGAAGAGATAATCAAAATTTCCTTTGTAAAATCAAATGATCAATTAGCGGATTTTCTGTTAAAGACGATTGGATTCGACTTGAAAATTATTGTGTAGGTTCGGTTTCGGTGATTCCGAGACCTAAATTGAGGGGGAGTGTAGGAAAATAGAAAGTAGAATAAAATAAAGATATTATTTCAGATTTTTATGTTTTAGGAAGTTAAGATCTTTTTTAATATTTAGGATATTAAGATTATTTAATTTTGTTTAGGTTAATATTTTGTTTCCTTATTTTAGTCGTAATCTCCTATATAATAAAAGTGTTCATCTCATTGATAATTAATACAAATCAAATATTCAAAATCCAAATCAATTTTATTTTCGCATTATGATTTTCTACAATACCCACCTCTTTGGTTTCTGGCTAAAAGAGCAAAAACCCAGAATTTATCATTGATTAAAGGGAAATTTGCAAAAAAACACCTTTTAAAACCTCTTTTTTGCAAAGAAACACCTTTTATAATTTTTTTTGTAAAAAAACACCTTTTAAGAGACTTTTTTTAAAAAAAGACACCTTAAATCAGTTTCCGGTGACTTTTGTCAACTTTCCGGCGTTGACTATGCCAGTCAACGCCGGAAAGTTGACAAAAGTCACTGGAAACTGATTTAAGGTGTTTTTTTTAAAAAACAAGTCTTTTAAAAGGTGTTTTTTTACAAAAAAAATTATAAAAGGTGTTTCTTTACAAAAAAGGGTTTTAAAAGGTGTTTCTTTGCAAATTTCCCTTATTATTATTATTATTAATTTTTTTAAAATTTTTTTTATTTTTTTTTATATAATAATAAAAATAAATTTTTTTAAAAAAAATAATATTAATAATAAAAATAAAATAAAAATAAAAACAAAAATTTAAAAAAAGTTAAAAAAAATTTAAAAAATTTAATAATAATAAAAAAAATAAAAAGTATAAAAAAATATAAAATAACAATAATAATAATTAAAAATAATAATAATAATAAAATTAAAAATAAAAATTAAATTAAAAAAATATTTTTTTTTAAAAAAATAAGAATAATAATATTTATTATTATTATTATTATTATTATTAATTTTTTATTATTAATATTATTTTTTTAAAAAAAAATTTATTTTTATTATTATATAAAAAAAAATTTAAAAAAAAATTAATAATAATAATAATTAGGGAAATTTGCAAAGAAACACCTTTTAAAACCCTTTTTTGTAAAGAAACACCTTTTATAATTTTTTTTGTAAAAAACACCTTTTAAGAGACTTTTTTTAAAAAAAAACACCTTAAATCAGTTTCCGGTGACTTTGGTCAACTTTCCGGCGTTGACTGGCATAGTCAACGCCGGAAAGTTGACAAAGCTCACCGGAAACTGATTTAAGGTGTTTTTTTTAAAAAAAAGTCTCTTAAAAGGTGTTTTTTTACAAAAAAAATTATAAAAGGTGTTTCTTTACAAAAAAGTGGTTTTAAAAGGTGTTTCTTTGCAAATTTCCCTTGATTAAAATTTAAATGGAAGAAAAAAAATTGGATTTTTTTCTATGTATGTACGGATAATAAAATAAAAAGTAAAATGAAGGTTATAAAGTTTAATATACCATTATCATCATGTGGAGGATATGATTTTGAAAAATTCAACACCAATTTAAAAGGCATGAAAAAATTATTATTTAGCTTGAAGAATTTCCGATTTGAGTAAGAAGTAGAGGAAGAAGGCGAGTGACGAAATTGAATTGGAAAAAAAATTGAAGATGAGGAAGAAAAATTTTTAATGTTGACCAGTCAATCGTTACATTTGACAGTCAACTGAAGAAAAACGTTACTTAGTACCCTTTGGAAACGAAAATATTGTGTTAGGTATTTTTTGGCAAAGCTTTTTTTATTAGGTACTTATTGGAAAAAAAAATTTTATCAGGTATTTCTTGACAATTTTCCCTATATTTAAAAATAAATTAATGATAAAATATATTATGTTAAAAACATGTACATGACTTATTATAGAATGACCAAATTTAAAGTCGACCCAATTTGACAAGACTTGACAAGACTAAAAATGACTCAACTCAAATATTGTTCGACAAACTATCTTGATAAATCTATCAAAAGGGCACATGCTCAATTACACTATTTTCAACCCAGACCGAGAACAATAAACCCTAATCTACATAATAAAGAAGTTAAAAGAACATGTGTAAATACATAAATTGCTATGTTATTTTTCGACTTTTTATTAGATTTTACTCAGGGTTGAAGTTTTAGTGTCTCCAGTTGCTAGTATTTTAGAGCTATAGAATACTAAATAAGGAATTGGATCTAGAATAAAAAGAAAAAGAACTAAAGGGCCAAAAGTCAAAATGCTTGGACGCAAAAATCTGAAATTTGATGCTATTTTGATAAAAACTTTTGATACACAAGTCAGAATGATACGAGCCAATGTTATTAGAAAGAGGATTTCAACATCTTTCGAATAACATATTATGCGCCACAAATGGACACCTCAATAGAAAGTTATGGCTGTTTTACGAGAACAGTCTCTCCAATTTTGCGCGTGTAGTCCGATACAACAAACTCAACTTTCATTACTTTTTTCGTGCCGTTGATTGTACTGTTTGGCTATTTCTTAGGGCTGAATTTCCTATTATTTAATCAAATATTGATCAAAAACTAATTCTTAATTTTTGATATTCTATTATGTGGTGTTTGAAAACAAGTATTTCATTTTAAATTATGGATTTCAATTATAAAATCATAAATGAAGAATTTGAGAATGAAAAGATTTGGGTAGTTATTCTCAAATTCTCAACTTTAATTACTTTAAAATCAATGGTGTAATTCGATCCAAATCCAAATTTAAAATTTTTTGATTTGCCAAACAATATATTTGAGTCAATTCTAAATTTTCAAATGAAATCATTGTACCCAAACATGGCATTATGTAATTTAGTTGCAATCCTGTTGTTTGTTTATTCGGGAGCAGGCTAGAGATTCTCACGTAGGTAGTTGGAGAGCTAATTAATCTTTCATAAAGGGGTAAAGGATCGAACTCCTGTTACAAGGTAGAAATCAACCACCAGACTAATCCATAATTCCCACAATCCAATTGTTTGATACTGAGTTATAGAATTTTGGGAAATTTCATGTGGTAACTCTGAACATTCGGCTTTTCCATTTGGTAGAAAAACATCTTTTTAAATCCATGTGGTGACCTTAACTTTCCAACTTTTCCATCTGATAGACAAAAAAAAAGTTTTTTTCTTAATTTTACGCTATTTTTACCTGTCTTAGACATTTTTTTCAAAAAAAAAAACATTGTGATGACCCTAATTGGCCATATATTTCGAAATTCAGTCGTAATAGATATTTAATTTAATCAAAAACTTGAACATTTTGTCTACCACACATAGAAAACGTAGAAGCTCAAGGTCACCACGCGAATTCAAAAAACATTTATAGAAAAACCAAAAATTCACCGCATGAATTTCCCTAGAATTTTTTTATCTTGTTCAGTTGGTGTTGTCATCAATTAATGTGTGTTAGGGGTTGTAGTAGCTTGAACTCACATTTACTATGAAAATTGGGATTTTGCTTTTACTCTTGTTTATGTAATTTACAAGGCATGCATGGAAATGGACAGATTGCAGATGGTATTTAGCAGCTGATTTTAGTGCACATTAAGCCTACCAACCCATAAGGATTTAACATATTTTCCACTATGGGTTGGTTGAGAAAAATTTTTGGTGGCTCAAGCCATAGCCGTAGGATCTCAGAAGGGCAATATCATGGACGATATGGAGAGGATTCAATTGGGACGTTCCCACAATCTCGAGGGTAATTGCTTTAACTTAACATTCCTTTATTTTATTTACGAATTTTCATTTATACTTATTGTTAGCTTCGCCACAAAGGAATACATGGGAAGAGGAGGACTAGTGTAAGATTCTTATGTCAAGTTTCATGTGTAAGATATAGGTTTGAATAAATGTTTTCATGAATAATTTCCGTTTGTGTTGCCTTTACTTTGAAGGGAAGTGGAGGACCAGTGTAAGTTAAGAAGTTTATGGTAGTAATTTCCGGAGTCCTCTAATAGCATAACACATTCCTATGCGGGATTTTATATGCAGGGTGAATGGTCAAATCATGAAACTAATGAAGATATTGATCGAGCAATTGTACTTTCCCTTGCCGAGCAAGAGGAGAGGCAACAAGTAAAAGATCAAAAAGGGAAACAAGTGATTGGTAAGTTTTCTTTTTAATTCCAACCTTGTTATTTTTGTTCAGTAGATATGATTTGATTTTTTTTATCTCGATTGCGATTATGAACAATTTAAAGCATATTAGGGTGTGGGGTGCCTTACAATTTTTGACTCTTTAATATTAGTGCATACATTGTGCAGTTACTAATAGGTATTCCCTCTAAGTCATTTAGTTTGCACCTCTAGATAGTGGTGTAAATATTAATTTGTAGTTGAATAAGACAAAAAAGATCAGTGGAAGAAATAAGTGGATCAGATTAAAAGAGATTGAATTTGTGAATTTGGGTGCGAATTAAATGGGACAAAGGGAATACATTCTGTTGATGTAAATTGTTTTGGATCCATATTATTTGTTGATAACTTTATTCTATGTTTTATCTTGTAAAGGTACTTCCATTTAATTGTTTGTATGAATTGTCTTATAGATCATGACAATCATCTAAAGGATGATGAACTACTCGCCAAGGCTCTTCAAGAAAGTCTAAACATGGAATCTCCCGTTTAAACTCCACCCCAGACTCCGCCCCAACTGCCTCCGCAAACTGATCGTGGAAATATGTGGCAGCCTTATCCTTTCTTTTCTTACGGTTACAGGTATCAGAGTTTTTCTAACTTTGTTTGGGGAATTGTCCAAAACATTTTTAGTTGTGCCCTTTTGTTCACACATAGACGTTCATTTTGGTTTATGTTTGTTTCTTTGAACAACAAGTGAAACTCAAATATGTTCTCTGTACTACTAAAAGTTTACTTCTGAATATCTTGCACGGAATAACCTGCTACTCATAGACCATGTTTAGTAAAATGACACTTCATTCGGAAATTTGAAATACATCGGTAATTTTTTCCTAGGCATTGTGGATCCGTGGTAAATCTGAACTGGCTGTTGAATTATGTTTTACGGGTAGGACTTGTTCTGGTTATGGTGCTGAGATTGGTCATGGACGATATTTAAGTTGTATGGGAGGGTTTTGGCACCCTGAGTGCTTCCGTTGCCATTTATGCAATGAGCCGATATCGGATTATAAGGTTAGTATTTGAAGGATTTAATCTTAAGTTTGTATTTTCTGTAGCTTATAAGGCCGTTGATTGATTGGATACTATTGTACCTCTCTCTTCCTCCTTCAATATCGTGAATACTTCATAGTTTCCACTTCTTAGAATTCACGTTTTCATGTATCTATTTGTTTTCCTGCATCAGTATTCCATGTCAAGGAATCGACCATGTCATAAATTGTGCTATAAGGAGCAGCACCATACAAGGGTGATCTTTGCCAAAATTTCGTAAGTATCTCACCTTTATGATATGAGTGTTCATCTCGTGTAAGTGTAGTAAGTGTAATCATATAGTGTTGTGCAGCATAATTCAGAAGTAATACATTGTTGCTTACACATTGGTTTGTGTTACCCAAGTGATTGATGTTTTTACTTAGGGTTTATCGGAAACAATCTTTTCGTTATTACTAATAAAGGAAAGGTTGCATGCATTCCAATTCTGAAATCCCGCTTAGGTGGGATCCACTTAATGGCCAGTCGAATCACTGCTTTCATGTTTGTGGTTCATTTACTTTGAAACTCTATTGTTAATATTATAGCATCAATATTTCCAGAAGCATTTATTTAGAAGCATAGAATTTGAGTTTTTTTTATTGCAATTGTGACATAAGCTGCTTTGACTCATTTGTTTGGAGCTTTGACCATGGGAAAATTCTCGTGTTGTATGAAGAGAGAATTAGTTTGGATCAAGCCATTGATGGGTCACTTGGCATAAGCTTCATGATCAAGTTTTGTGTGTACTCTACTACTAGCACTTGTTATCGAGTGCTATATACTAGTTCTGTCCATGCTACCATGCTTATATATTTTCTCTAATCTCTATATTCTTTTCCATACTCCATAGTTTATCTCACCTTGTGTAACACTAATTGCAAAAACACTAGCTTAATGAAGAACGTAGAATATAATTTATTTGTTGATGATTATATTTAATGAGCTCAGCATATCCTTCGTTGTTTCTGTATATTAGATTCCCACAAATGCGGCTGGGCTTATTGAGTATAGAGCACATCCTTTCTGGATGCAGAAGTACTGCCCTTCTCACGAATATGATTCGACTCCAAAGTGTTGTAGCTGTGAAAGAATAGAGGTAAGTCGTTGAGACAATACATCGATTTAAATTTCAACCTTGAATAATATTGTACTTTAATACCCTTCTGCTAATCTGAAGGTTTGAGCAAAGGGACACAAAATACTTGGTACTTGATGATGGTCGGAAACTATGTCTGGAGTGCCTTGATTTGTCATTGTGGATACTAATGAATGCCAACCTGTTTATATAGAGATTCGAGAATTTTATGAAGGTTTGAACATGAAAGTCGAGTAGCAAGTACCATTGCTCCTTGTGGAGAGGCAAGCACTCAATGAAGCTATGGAAGGAGAAAAACAAGTAAAACATCCATGTCTTCCCTTTTCTCATTCAGATGATCCAAAGCTGTCCCGTTTCTCGTATTTTCCTTATTTTTTACTTTTTTTGTTAGGGCCATCATCACCTACCGGAGACAAGAGGTCTCTGCCTCTCAGAAGAGCAGACTGTAAGCATGATAAGATAACATGTTACATACTTCATGACCGTTGATGAGTTGTTGATCTTATATGTTAACCTTTATGTTTCGTTCAAAAATTAGGTTTTGAAGAGGCCTAAGATCGGAGGACAGAAGATTGTAGACATGATAACCGAGCCTTATAGGCTAATCCGTCATTGTGAAGTCATTGCTATATTGATTCTTTATGGACTTCCTAGGTATGCTACTTTTTTAAACATAATTTTGAGGTTGGAAATGTTATTCTCGGAAAAACATCTTTGTAAGTAATGATTATTTAATATGCACTTTTTGTAGAAGCGGGGGAATGATTTCATGAATTTTAATCGTTATACTATTATTTCCAACCCCCTATCATTGGGCATGGGATTAAGGCTTTTTCATTATGCGTGTATAACTTTGGAAAATAACAAATATACTTGAGCAACCATTTTACGTTACAATTTTGTTTCCCAAGGTTGTTAAGGGGATCCATACTCGCTCACGAAATGATGCACGCATGGTTACAGCTTAATGGTTACCCTAACCTAAGACCCGAGGTTGAAGAAGGAATATGCCAAGTATTAGCTCAAATGTGGTTGGAATCTGAAATGCGGTACATCATCATAATTATCATCTTCTTCTTCGTCCTCATTATCTACTTTAGATCCTAGACCGTCATCTGCAAGTAGTAATTCATCAAAGAAAGGCAAAAGGTCGCAATTTGAGAGGAAACTTGGCGATTTTTTCAAACACCAAATCGAATCGGATGCTTCACCTGCCTATGGAGAGGGATTCCAAATAGGTAACTGTTGGAGTTTTAGTGTGATTTTGAGTGCACCAATTGTGTATGATAAGGTTGGTGATGTGTGTATGTGTGTGTATGATGATGTGGGAGTCATTAATGACTTTCTGATGAGCCGTTCGACCCCACACTGTGGCATGCTCAACCGAGCCAGTTGGCTCGACCAGATCAATGAGCATTCTGATCTGCTGGTCGACCGGGATACAAGCCGCTCGACCGATCGAGCGAGGGTCCAAAATGCACTCTGTTTTCTTGCGCGATAAGTTTTATGGGAATGTTTTAATGTGGGCCTTTGCCCAATCATTGGTATACGGCTACTACTATAAATATACTACTATAAATAGGAGTCTCATACACTCACTTCAATGTTGATTTAAACCCTAGCTAAACACAAACCCATCTTCTTTATCTTCTCCAAGTATAATACTTCTTTGTAAGAGTTCTTGAGAACTCCATTGTTTCTTCACATAATCAAGCAAGCTAACCACCACCGAGGACGTAGCCCACATTGAGGTGAACCTCGTAAATCTTGTGTCTTTGATTTTGGTTTCTTTCTTATTGTTTCTCATTGCTTATTATTGAAGTGTTGTTTACTTGCATTGAACACCCTTGCCATTGGTCTTAGGTGTATTCTAGGGATAAAGATTGAAACTTTAAACCCTAGTGTGTTTGTTTTATCAATTGGTATCAGAGCTTAAGGCTTTTGTTGGTGTTTGGGAGTGTTCAAGAGTGCAAAACTTATGGAAACATGTCTTTAATGAAGTTGGATATTGAGAAGTTTGATAGGAGTGTAACCTTTGGCTTGTGGCAAGTCAAGATGAAGGCAATCTTGATACAAAATTCGGTGCACAAGGCTCTTGAAGGTGAAGACAAAAAACCCATTGGAGTAAGTGAAGCAAAATGGGAAGATATGAATGCTAAGGCTCTACCGGCTATTCAACTATATCTCTCAAATGAAGTTTTGAGAGAAGTTGTGAAGGAGACTACCTCTAAAGGGATATGGGAGAAATTGGAGTCTCTTTATATGGCAAAGAGCGTGACCAACCGGCTACTCTTGAAGAGTAGACTCTACGATCTTCGATTGGAGGAAGGTAAACCCCTTAAACCCCATCTTGATGAATGTTATTCCATTGTCATGGACTTGCAAAATATTGATTTAAAACTTGATGATGAGAATTTGGCTATTTACTTGCTGTGTTCATTACCACCTTCTTACAAGCATTTTAGGGATACCTTGCTTTATGGTAGAGACAATTTGAGTAGTGATGATGTTAAAAATGCCTTGACCCAAAGGGATTTGATAGATATACAATTTTCAAGTAAGTCATCTAGTACCTCAAATGATGGCTTGTATGCGAGGGGTAGAGCCAATGATAAGGGCTCTACTTATGGTAGTGGTAGCAAGAGTAAAAGTAGGTCAAAGTCTAAAAGTTCAAACAAGAACAAAACTTGCAACTATTGCAAGCTCAAGGGTCACATCAAGAAAGATTGTTGGAAGTGGAAAAAAGAGCATTCCAATGATGAGGAGAAGTCTAAGGAGGGCTCTAGTAGTGCCGAGGCTAGTTATGCGAATGATAGCGATGGTGGTGGCGTTTTGGTTGCCACACATGAGTATAAGGGTGAGAATGAATGGATTCTTAATTCCGAGTGTTCTTTCCATATGACACCCAACAAGAGACTATTCACTATCTATGAAAGGCAGATGGAGAGAATGTCACTTTGGGCAATATTGGAACTTGCAAGAGTGTCGGTGTTTGGAGTATTCAAATAAAAATGTTTGATGGTATGGTGAGAACTTTGTCCGATGTTAGGCATGTACCCGAGTTAAAGAAGAACTTGATTTCATTGGGTAATTTAGACAAGAATGGTTGTAGGATTGCTTGTCAAGGTGGAGTGTTGAAGGTCATAAGAGGATCACTAATTGTGATGAAAGGGAAAATGAACGGGAGTTTGTATACTCTAGAGGGTTCTACGATCTCTGGCTCCGTGAATGTCTCCACAAGTATCATGTCCGATGAAGAGACCGAATTGTGGCACTTGAGGTTAGGTCATATGAGTGAGAGTGGTATGCATGAGTTGAGCAAGCAAGGCTTGTTTGGAGGAAAGAAACTCGAAAATCTTGGCTTTTGTGAACATTGTGTGTATGGGAAGCATAAGAGAGTGAGTTTCAAGCCAGCTATCCACAACACCAAGGGAATCTTTGATTATATTCATTCCGATCTTTGGGGGCCTTCTAGGAAGACCTCACTTGGTGGGTGCAACTACTTGCTTACTTTTATTGATGATTATTCAAGGAAGGTTTGGTGCCATTTCATCAGGCACAAAGATGATGTATTAGATGTCTTCGTTGATTGGAAGACCATGATTGAGAAGAAAACCGGGAAGAGCATCAAGACATTGAGAACGGAAAATGGTCTTGAGCTTGTTAATAAGAGGTTTCTTCAATATTACACCAAGGAGGGTATAGTGAGGCATAGAACATGTGTTGGAAGGCCTCAATAAAATGGTGTAGCCGAAAGGATGAACAAGACGTTGTTGGAAAGGGCTAGGAGTATGATTGCACAAGTTAAGTTGAGCAAGAGGTTTTGGGCCGAAGCCATTTCTACGGCATGCTACTTGGTGAATCGTTCTCCTCACACCGCATTGAATTTTAAGTCCCCACAGGAGGTATGGTATAATTCATCGGTTGATTATTCTAATCTTAGAGTATTTGGTTGTCCTGCCTATGTTCATGTGAGTGAGGGAAAACTTAAACCTAGAGCTAGAAAATGTATTTTTATGGGCTATGGTTTGGGTGTAAAGGGATATAGGGTGTGGTGTGAGAAGACCAAAAAGATCATTACTTCTAGGAATGTAGTTTTTTATGAGTGCATTAGTTACTCCTATTGTGGAGAACACTCTTACTAACAATGCAGGTACATCCGATAACACCCAAGAGGAGGTGTAGTTTTCCAATATTGATGAAACTGATGATGTTGCTCGACATGAAAAAGGAACCGTTTTGCCCACTCAAAGAGAAAAGAGGAGAATTATACCTTAAAAAAGGTACATAAAGGAGTGTGACTATGTGGCTTATGCCCTCATTTTTGCTAGTGAGGTGGAGAGCATGAATGATCCTTATTCTTACAAGGAGGCTATGGCCTCAAACGACTCAAGCAAGTGGCTAGTAGCTATGAAGCAAGAGATGGAGTCCCTTGCAAAGAACAAGACATGGGTTATCGTGAAAGCACCTAGAAACAAGAAAGTTGTGGGGTGTAAATGGGTTTTCAAGGAGAAAGAGGGATCAACTATCACAAGTACTCCGGTATACAAAGCAAGAGTTGTGGCAAAGGGGTTCACTCAAGTTGAAGGAATAGATTTTCATGAGGTTTTCTCACTGGTTGTGAAGCATTCTTCCATTAGGACCTTGTTAGCTATTGTAGCAATGGAGGGTCTTGAGTTACATCAATTGGATGTGAAGATTGCTTTCTTACATGGAGAGTCAGAGGAAGAGATCTTTATAAAGCAACCGAATGGTACAAGAAATTTGATTCCTCTATGCTTTCACATGATTTTACAAGGAGCTCCTATGATAGTTGTGTCTATCTTAAAAAGCTTGATAGTGGGTCTACTATATTTTTGATCATTTATGTTGATGACATGCTTGTAGCATGTAGAGATTTGTTTGAGGTGGAGAATTTGAAGGTATTACTTTCAAGTGAGTTCGACATGAAAGATCTTGGTGGAGCCAAGAAGATACTTGGAATGGAGGTATTGAGGGATAGGGCAAAAGACATCTTGTACCTTAGTCAAAGGAGGTACATTGAGAAGGTATTAAGAAGATTCTCCATGGGCGATGCAAAGAGTGTATCTACGCCTCTAGCTTCTCATTTCAAGCTATCCAAGAAGCTATGTCCTCAAACAAAAGAAGAACAACAACAAATGGATGAAATTCCTTACATTTGCGCAGTTGGTAGCGTTATGTATGCTATGGTTTGCTCTAGGCCCGATATTGCTTAAGCAGTTAGCATGGTGAGCCGATATATGTCAAATCTGAGTAAGGGTCACTGGGAAGCGCTAAAGTGGTTGTTAAGGTACTTGAAGGGAACCTCAAATGTTTGTCTCAAGTTTGGAAAAAATTCAAGCGGGTTGATTGGGTATTTTAAGAGTTCTTTCAAACCCTAGCCAAACACAAACCCTTTTCTTTCTCTTCTCCAAGTATAATACCTCTTTGTAAGAGTTCTTGAGAACTCCATTGTTTCTTCACATAATCAAGCAAGCTAACCACTACCGAGGACGTAGCCCACATTAGGGTGAACCTCGTAAATCTTGTGTCTTTGTTTTTGTTTTGTTTCTTATTGCTTCTCATTGCTTATTATTGAAGTGTTTGTTTCATTGCATTGAACACTCTTACCATTGGTCTTGGGTGATTCTTAGGGATAAAGATTGAAACTTTAGACCCTAGTGAGATTGTTTATCATATAGCATTGCAAGTAGTTAAGCCTTTAAATCTGTTGTTAGCTGTAATGAAATAGTTTTCACCAGTTTGAACAATATGAGTAGTGTTGGTTTGATAGATTTCACCTGAGCAGGAACATATTACAGGGACAATTACCTTGGTATTTGTAGCTTAGGCTACGGTTTTCGGGATGTTGTTGATGGCGGACATTAAAAGGGAAGCAATAGACAAGATGGTGTTGTAAGGGGGTCGAGTCCGGTAAATGAGAAACGATTAGCAAGTTTTGTTCGAACTGTTGCATTTGTAGCCAAGAACAGAGGTTGTGTTGTCATTTGATGGAAAGATATCATAAGCATAAGGCTGTTGGGATGTGATTAAGTAAGGGTTACAAATAATGGAAAGAAGAATGGTGTAAGATATTGAATGAAAAGCCATTTGAATAGCTTGTTAAGGATGATATGGTGAACTTTGAGCAAGATGGTTGATGATATGTCAATGATTTATATAGTTAGAAATTAGAGATAATGGCCTGTGAGTACAGTATCATATTAATGCAGATCATTCGCAACTGGTGGACCCGATAATTGTTAATAGCTAACAAATACAAATATTTAATCAAAACATATTTTAAGGAAGAATTTTATGTAAGATAATGGTGTAGTTGAATGAAAGTCAATGTTCAATAGCAGAAGGGATATTTGTAAAGATATCCTTGTGATGCAAGGAAAACTGTATCACAAAGAGATAAGGTTAACAAAGCAAGAATATATACTTTATGAATAATGAATTGTAGATGGAAACTAATACCCCCATATATAAATAAGAAACTTTGGAAACAAGAATTTGATTATCTAAATTAAATTACTAATAAATGACTTAGTATAATTAGTGATTGTTTTAATAAATCTAAAATAGCAAGTCCACAACATTTAGAAATTAAAATTCTTGGGTCCACCAACAGTGAGTTATTTGTATTATTATGATATTGTCCACTAAAGGTCATCTTCTTAAAAGGCATGATACTAATTTAAAGTTTGATCACTTATATGCACGTCAACCTTTTTTTATTTAATCCTCCAATATTATACTTTGGACGTAGGCTCAATAAGAATTCTATAATAATTGGCACAAACAATGTCAGTGCAAGTGCTAAGTCACCCACTGTTAGAGGTGATTTTATCACATCGTTGTTCATTAATTCCATGGCATACATTGTTATGATGATGAAACGCAAGAGGGAATGAGTGACATGAAGTTTGTGCTTCGAGGAAGGAAAAAAGAGGTTGCAACAAGGCCGCCTTGAGCAAGGAAACCTGCAATATCGGAAGAGTTTGATGTTGTGTGCTTGAACAAGCACATGCCGTAAGAGGCACTATTTTGGTTGCGAGGCTTGCATCATGTCATTTCTTTTTCTAGGGTTCTAAATTAGTAATAGAAGTATGTGGTGGCTAATTGTACATCGAGAGAAATGAGGTTAGAGGCTCTAGAGTGTCTCTTTTTAATTAGTATGAAATCTCTATTATAGGAGTGAACTTTGAGCTCAAGTTGAGTGAGTTTATTGGATGTGAGTGTTATTTCATTATTATATTATTGAATCTTTAATGATATATTTCCTCCTATTCACCCTATTAGTCCCATTTGACTGACATATTTGGCGATATTAAACATTTATCATTAATATCTCTAATTGTGTATAAATAAAGTTTATAAAAAGATGATATTAATGATCTTTGCATTGAAACGAGTCAAATAAGATCCCACTTAATTATATTATAACTTATAGATTAAGAATAAAATACATGTTAAGAATAATTGATAATAAACAGTGTCAAAAGTAAAATGGAATTAATAATAGCTTGAATTGGAAGGAGTATAATTTATTTGAGTGGGAGGTGTCCATGACATCGGCCATTTATATGAATGTGTGCTTTATTTGTTCGTCAAAGCATGCATCAATCATTTTGCTTGTGTGTATTATTCTTCTACATCTTTTCTCACCATTTCTCACCATTTGAGGTTAAATAAAGAATCCTTACCTTTGAAACAAAAGTTAAATCATACATTGTATATGGAGTATGCATGGTATATGATTCATCCAAAAGTCTGTGTTAGGGTAGCTCATGCGCGTATGATGATAATTCTTCTCTTATTAAAGTATTATTAAAGTATGGGGTCTGGCTAGTAAGACAGAATCACACAAGATTTTAATGAATATCAAAGCACATCAAATACAGACTTAATTATAGGCATATAATAACATTAACTCAATTGATAACTAATAAGTTGGTTTAGTTTCATGAACTAACAGTTCCAAAACCAAACCTCATTATCACAAGTTGTAACCTATAGGCTATATATGGTCCAACTCACATCACAGAACAATATATTCAAATAAAGCAATACATAAACATTTATAAATGCAAAAACATAGAAGTAATAATCCCAAGAAGCCAACAAGCTTAGAAAGCTGTCCATTATACTCCATAATAAGACATTATTAGACCTTCTTAACTGCAACCACATGTTCTCCTTTAAAAGCCTTTTCTTGTGCTTCAAAGTATGGGGATTCATTTATTTTCTTCTTTCCAAAGAAAAAGTAAAGAATGCCTCCAATAATCAAAGCCAAGCAACCTCCTAAGAGCACCCCAAAGCAGAAATAAAGCCATCTTTTGCTCAAAACATCAGTATTATTATGCATTGATAGTAATATGGATGCTATAGTAGGATCCTCAGCAGACATATTTTTAGGCAGGTTTTGGAAAGGAACAAGAAGGGCTGTGAAAGGCTGCTTTTGGGCTGTGATTATGTATGGTAAGAAGTAGAACATTGTAAAAAAAAACACCATTATCAGTTTAGAATAAGCCATTATCCACTTAGTTTGATAGTGAGTGAGTCTGTGATCAATGAGATGATGATAGTGAGATGGAAAATGAAAAATGGAATCATGCATATATATATATAAATATTTTGATTTGACTTCTGTTATGATCATCGATGTGAATTATTGTGATTGGTTATCCTAATGAGTAAGTTTAGTGATTCTTTACAGATAGTGAGAAATTTCTTGATGTTGGATTTTATTTGGAAACTTCATGGGAAGTTTCTTGCTTAAAAGAGCTATTTGCGTACTCCCACTTTTCCATTTATTATTTTTGTTCGTGCTACATAAATTGCTACAGTTTTTTTTTCACGTCTCATGCACACATTAATCTCACTTTTGATGCATAATGTATATTGATATTATCCTATTCAGAGACGTTAAAAATAGATCTGACGATTCGATATTTATGTGAAAATTAATATAACACAAAATTGAATTTTAAACCAATCTAGAACACTTAAATCCAAATTAATTTAAAATCCGAACGAACAGCTCTCTTACGGGAGAGGGAGTATATATGCCATGTAAATCCCCATTTTGCCTCATTTTAAATTTAATTATCCTTGTTTTGTATTATTTCTATTTTGTATTATTTTCTTTTAATTTATTTATCTTTTCTAAAAATTTCATTCATATATATTAAACTTTTTTTATTTTATTAACATAAATTATTTTCTCTATTTATATATTAACAATGCAAATATCCACCTTTTTATTAAAAAAAATATTAATTTTCTCTTTGCTAGTATCTTATCCACAAAGGAATAATTTTAATTCACAAACAAAAAAAGATTTTTAATTATGTTCGTATCTCACGTGATACCATAACATGTTACCTTTGGGTAAAAAGCTCAATAAAGACTAGCTAATGTTCTTTTGTAGAACGATAATTCCTTTTCAGATTTTTTTACGTTTAAATATTGCGTGGACATTGAGGAGGAGAAAGTTGGGTGTATGGATGGCAGGATGGGAGTTCAGGATCCTATAAGGGTTTAGACCCTATGGATTTAGGTTGAATTTGAGTCTATTTGGGTTTGGGTTTGGGTTTGGGTTTGGGCCCATTTATATCTTTTTAAAATTATATCTTAGCTATTATGTATATTTAATTGTTTGATTTGAAACTTTGTTATATTTTAGAATATTACGTGATTTGAAACTTTTTCGGTCAATGTAATTTGAATATCGTTGTATTTATACTTTGAAAATCGAAAAACTTGATGAATATTTATTTTTAATAACTTGAATGTTGGAAAGCTTCATTTATTTGGTCGACCAATTAGCATAAAGTATTTAAAGATCCTTGCTACTTAAAAATGTTTAAAAAACTTTTTACGAAGAAACGAAAATTGTATAATATATTTTTAAAAAAGTTTAAGAAAAAAACAAAATATTATTTTGGACCAAAATTCAGATCCTACACCCGCCGACCCTATTACAGGTCTGCATTTGGGTCTAAAATTTTCAGACCCTGTGGATCTAAGTCTGTGTCTGTGTCTAATAACTTAACCCTGTACCACCAATTATGCTCAATAGGCTAGTAATGGAAAAATTAAAAAAAACGGATGAATTAATATTTTTTTTAGAAAAGTGGAAGATGTATATAGATGAAATGAAAAGGTAAATTATATATGTGGATGAAAATTATAAAAAGAGGATGATTTATGATCAAAAACAAAAATAGGGTGAATTTGGTCGAACAAATTAAAATTAAAAATGGAAAAAATTTGGTGGGATAAGTAGTACTCCCTCCTATTCATAGAGAATGAGACATTTGGGTTTTGCACCAAAACCAAGGAGGGGTGGGGGGACCACTTAAAAGTGGGTGGAAAATTCTCTTTTTCCATAAAGAGCATTGATATATATGTGTTATTGTGTAGTAGTAAGGGTAAAAGGATAAAAAGAATGATAAAAATAAAAATGGTACATTTTTAGTGAATTGACCCAATAAAAAAATATTTCATTTTCTATGAATAGGAGGGAATATGAAACTATTACCTCCGTCCTTGAAAAACTAGCCTCAAGTACAAATAAGGTAAAAAAAAGAAGTGAATAGAATAGCAGACTAAAATATTTTAAGGGAAGTAATGCATAAATAAAAAAAATAAGTTAAATATATAAATAATAATTAAATAAGTAATAATAATTATAACCAAACCAAAATGAAAAATAAATGTAATAAGAAAGTGAGAATCGTGTCATTGAACATGACCGTCGTGGGTTCGCCCTCTTCCTTAATTAAAAGCGATGGACAATTATATTAGGTGTCTCATTGTTTGACCTCTATTTGTAGAGGTATAAGAATAACCATTAACAAAAAGTGTAAATTTATAGTTTTGCAATATTTAAAAAAAAATACTTTGACAATACATAGTACTATTTTACCACAATATTTTGTTTTAGTTATGACTATAATGTTTTTCATATATATCTAAGAGCCAAAATGAAAAAATTTAATTAACAAGAATATTGTACGTATTAATTGCTCTAATCATTTTCTAATGAACTCTCTTCTTTGATGAATCTCATTGTTATTTGTAATTTAATTTTTTTGGGGGGTTTTGGAGGTATAATTATTGAGGAGATGGAAGCTTTTAATTAAAAAAAAAATACCTAGTTTTTAGGTAAGTCTTAAAGATACCCAATGAGAAAAATGATCTATAAAGTTCAACTTTATGTTTGTAAGTTATAACACAATAAGTATGGCTAGGGATGATAATGGATCTCACTAAGATCAAATCATGCATAATTTGACTTCGTTTCTATTGATAAGAGTTCAACTTTTTCACCTTGGATTTTATGTCTTTTAAGTTGGCTTTGCCTCGAACTCTCGGACCTCCGATAGCTCCAACAGAGTCGGATCAAAAATCATTTTCGAAAAACCAAATATGTTAACAAGAACATAAACTAGAAATAATGATAGTTTTAAATTAGGCTATGAGTATGACATCAAAAAATAGATAAAACTGTCATCATAATCTTTCAACCAGCCCTTTGGGCGCAAATATACAACTAAAATAACGATCAGAGGCCGTTGGTTGGAATCTGCAACCAACCTGCAACTTGTTGCAATCAGAGTCATGACTGTATAATCAGATACGGTCCAGATTCATACTTCTTTTCCTTCGATTTAAATTATATTATTTTTCTCGGATTGAATTAGATCAGGGTTGATTCGAACTACATTACTAGCCTTATGTATTTCCAACGGTGATGGAAAGAGAAAAGTACAACTTTAACTAAAATAGTACTCAAGGAAACTCATTTGATAGGAGCTTAATAGATAAATGCGATTGGTTGGGAGCAATGCAAGGACAGGTGACCTCGTGGGAAGAATATTCTGATACACACATGATCGAGGACACCGAGTGCCAGAATGGGGTTATGTGGGATGGTCTAAAATATTATTTAATAAACTTTTTTCAGGTGGTCTCCAATTGTTTTAAAATATTATTTTTCTAAATTAATCTCTAGAAAAGATTTGCGGCTATGTTGTGACTATTTAGGTGGTCGCATATCAATGACCATTATTTTGGTTGCACTCAGTCATTAATTTCAACTATTTTAATTTTCCACAAAATGTTGGTGTTTGATTGCAATTTAAAATTGGGTTTATAACAAAAGCAATCTTGCGATCGCTCCAATACCATTCGTGGTTGTTGCCGAATGGTCGCTATATATAACCTATGGCATAGCCACCATCCAGTGGTCACAAGTATTTGTAGTGACATAATCAATTAGTTTAAGTAGATAATATATATGTTTTAAAGAATATTTACATAAAAATTAAAGGAGATGAAAACTAATCTATGTGGTATTTAACATGTTAATTGGGATCAACAATCAACGTATTGCATTTTAATTATTAAACAGTTTTACATATATATGTAACAACAGAGCATTACGAATTGCAATCATAAAATAACACATAAAATAACACATAGATAGTATAAAAAACATGCAGGTAGTGTATACTTAACCTGCCCCCTTACACAATCAAAGAAAAACAACACATAAAAATAGTAAATAGCTAACAAGCTAGCTACCCATCTAAACTCCATTATCATTAAATTTCTTGGGTGCGACCACATTTTGGCCATTAAAACTCTCAGGAAGCTGCTTCACAAACCCCTTTTTTGGTGCATCAATGTAGTAATCTGAGGGTATTACAGGATTCAATTTACTCCTTCCAAATATGAAATAAAGAATGGCGCCTATCACAACAATAATAAAAGCACCAATAAACAAACCAAAGAAGAAATAAATGAGTCCTTTGGTGCCAACTTCAGTATTATGCAATGATAATACTGCGGCCAATTGAGACCCATTAATTGGTGGGTTTTGTAAGGGAACAATGAGGCTTACGAAAGGGTGCTGATCTTGGGCTGTCACAATGTAAGGGAAGAAGTAGAACATTGTGAAAAATAGGGCTAGAATATTGATGTTTGTAGAAGACATTTTGGGATGTTATACAGTTTGTTTTTGATGTAGAGTAGGATTGTGAGAGTGAGATGAGTGGAGAACCATAGCATGATGATGTATATATAGCAGAAGACATTTTGGGATAACACTATTGAGTTTCAAGAAATTATTGGATTGACCACGTACAGACACCAAGAAATTTCTTGAAAAGCTATAATTGTGATTGGATTATTTTACGTAGGAAACTTACAGGAAGTTGCTTACTTGAAAGCGACGTACACTTGTTTTAAGAATGAAATCGGTAGTTAATTTTATTTACGGGTGTTCATTCACGTCATTAATGAGATTTTAGGTTATTTGTTTCGTATTAGTTTGAAATCGGATTTTGTGTCTATATTGTATAAAAACATATATATTTATTCGTAAATCATCATTTTTGAAGTCGTACGTGTCAAATCGGGTCTGGTTACAAAGTCGGGTAAATTTCGAATTATTGGTCTGTTTTGAACCCCTCTGATTTTTTTCTACTATTTTCATTAGAAATGTTGATTCAGACCATTGAAGCGTTTATAGGTTAGGTTTTTCAAATTTGTATTAAATCAGGGTTAATTTTACGTGTAGACTTTACATCATTATAAATTTTTGTTTGAAGTCGGATCAAAGTTAAATTCGGCTATATATATAAGGTTCGGTGATGTTAGATTGGGTTTGATTTGAACATTTGATCTATTTTCATCCGAATCTATTTAAGTCTATTGTCCAGCACGATCAAGGAATGTAACGATTCGTCTTCCACACCCCTAGCAACAAAAGGCGTGGAAAGCCAAATCAAGGGAAGTAAATGGAAAAGATGGTAGAATACACCAATGAGTTTCAAATTGTGTTGACTTAAAATTTAATTAATGAACTTGCCTATTCACTTCCTTAATGCATAAATTATCGAAATCTTAAACTTATTAGCTGAATTGATAAAGAAACAATGGAAATCCCAACAGATCAGAGAGGATAGAAAGAAATTAGTTAAGACTATTCTTATGGTTTTAGGGAATGCTTTTGCCTTAAAACACTAAATATTTTCAATTATAATATTAAGCCAAAAATTAGTTAATAACTTTATGTTCTTAAAACACTAAATATTTTCAATTATAATATTAAGAAAAAGATGAAAAACCCTCCCTATTAGCTTACCCTCATCATATTAAATTTTTTCCTTTTAATTATTTTCTTAAGACTCTCCTTATAACAGTAGGAAATGAAACTTCCTAGAAATAAATAAAAGTTTTTTTAATTTTTAAATAGGTATGTACATTAATTATTCTTAAATTTTTACAATCCAAATGACCGGATTTACCAATTTAATGTAGGATTTGATTTTTAAATTATTAGATTGTTGCAAATGACACTATTTTCACAACAGAAGTTTTGTCCTCAAAATTTAATAAAACTCCTTATAAAAACATTTTTGAAACATGCTGCTAGCATGCAAACATTCTTGACTATGCTGCTAGACATATACTCTTCTTTGTAGAATTGTGGACTTTAATTATTCCTCAAACAATCAAGAAAAATCTACTTAGACTTGATAACTTTATTAGCTAGTAACTTGCGTGTGATAAATTTGCCGACTTTGGTGATTTTTTAACTTGTTAGGGTACGATAAATCTATTGATATTAAGGAATTTTTAATTCGTAAAATATTTTTTTATTAAACTTAATTTTAATCGCTACTTTATGCTTAACAATGCACTATAACGCATAAAAATCATGTCGGAATGCACGCAATATTAACGCAGTCTACACTCCTTAAAAATAAAGTTATAAGCTATGAAATTAATTGCATTTTATCATCATTTCATGTAGTAGTTAGTAATTAATAATTATACGAATTGCATTACAATAAATTTAATTTTTTGTGATTTTTAATTTAGTGACATTAAAAAAATATTACTGATTTATATTTTTAATTAGTGTAATAATTGTTGACTTTTATTTTATATTCCACTATAAAATGATTTATGGACACTTTATTTGGCCTTTAGTGATTTTATGTGGAATGTCATTAGATCCTATGTTGCGAAAAAATTTTGTATAATTCCTTTATTATGCTGTTAAAGGATCTAATAAATATCACTAAATCTACTATATAATATACTATTAAAAATTTAAGGTAGTGAGATTTAAATTAAATGTCACTAAAACTTATCGTAATTATACTAATAAATTCCGAAGTGTTTTGTAGTACATACTGTCTTATACTCCCTTTTAACCCAAATCTCCCTTTCAAATAACAACATATCAAATAGTTTTTCTTAACTCCTTCATTCTAAATCCTTCTTCGTAGATAAACTCCAAGACCCAAGTTATAGTCATTGATCAGCTAAAGTCATCTTCATTGAACACTAGTACAGAAACACCAAAACATTTTTTTTATTTATTATAGGGTCAACTAAAGGTCGAAAAGGACTACGTTAATTATTAAATTCAATCTCAAAACTTGCATGATAAATATGATATTTGCTCCAACTTAGACAAGACTTAATTCTGATCTATATATATCATTAAACATTAATAAGTGACTCATAATAATATAATGTTGCATAATAACATTATCTAGCTTATTATTATTCAATACTTGTTATACACATACCAGGCCAATTACAAAGCAACATGAATTTTAACCATGGAATATAACACTTAGGCAATGGAAATTGAAAACAAGTACAATTAACACGCTAGCCATTTAGACACCGGCCATTATCATATCTTCTCCGAAACGACATGTTCGCCATGAAAACTCTCAGGAAGCTTCTTCACAAAGGCCTTCTCTTGTGCTTCAATGAAGTATTCTGAGGGTATTAACACATTTAGTTTACTCCTTCCAAATATGTAGTAAAGAATGGCGCCAATCACAACAATAACAGAAACGCCAATAACCAAACCAAAGCAAAAATAGAGCCATCTATTACTACCAACCTCTGAATTTTGTAATGGAACGATGAGGATTGGGAAAGAGTGATGATCTTGGGCTGTGATTATGTAAGGGAAGATGTAGAACATTGTGAAAACTAAGGGTAGAATATTGATGTTTGTAGAGGACATTTTTAGATATTAAACAATTAACAATTTATTATTTGATGTAGAGTGAGATGATACGTATATATGAGCTATATATATAGTAAGCTAGCTTCAGATGTTGATATGTTATAATGGATAGAAATTATTGGATTTACCAGAGACAATGAGAAATTTCCTGATAAGCTATACTTGTGGTTGGATTTTATATATGTTGGAAACTTAGGGGAACTTGCTAGCTTGAAAACAACAGTACTAATTGATGGTAATTATATATTATTTCATTGCTATGGTAATAAAAGTTTGATCACAAAAAAATTTTGTGTTCACAAGTTTTCATTACTATATATGCCCATTTAGTTAACAGTACTTATTGGTGGTAAGGGACATGATTGATAGTAGAAATTTTCATGATAATTACATTTCATTCTCGGTTTCATAAAAAAGTGTTGTTGTTCACAATTTTCTATTACCACATACGGTCCATTTGGTAAACAGTAGGGTATTAATTGGTGAGAATGTATATGATTGGTTTCATTCAAAATTCCACGTGTATACAAGTAGATGTGATGATATAGTGTGTTGGGATATATATATATAGGCTAATTATACTTAGGGTTAGGGTTTAATGAACGTTACGTTAAGGATTGAACAATTGCAAAGCAATGACATTATGACAAGATGGTGAACAAGCTAAGTAAAGTTCGGGATAAACTTAGTCATTCAGGCAGGTAGCATGGGCATTATTTGATGGTAAACGATAACACAAATTTTCTGGTAGCACCTAGCACGTAGAGATATTCAAAGTTGATCTGATGACTGATATTTACCCTACCTTGTAATCAAATTAGATTTAGCCCGACTTTAAAAGTGATTTACACTTTTTCTAAAAATAGCTTAGGCACAAGATTTGATTTTGAACGACTAAAAGTACCTTAATCGAAATCGGCCCAATAACGAACAAGTACCACTTATTGATTTTTTTTTTTACTAGTAGACAATGGAAAAATTAAGAACACACAATGTAATAAGCTAAGTACCTTGGATACCTTTCCCTCAACAATTTGTTTATTTTATTATGATCTAACAATATAATAATAAAATAACCCTCCCTCTCTCAAGATAAAGATCTCACAATCAATGGAGATCACCCTCAATACTAATGCAAAAGAAAGAAAGCTCTCTTGGTATATTCACCCTATCCTCTCTCTATGTATTAGCCCTTACTATTTGTGTTTGTGTGTTGTGTATGATCATGAAGTTATAAGCCATTTATTTAGAGAGTGTACAACATTCTAGAGTCAACACTTAACTAGCAATAATACAGCAAAAATCAAAGATATAACTGTCATTCATTACCGCCATCAAGAGAATGAAACTGAAAACTAACCGTTTAGAGTTCCTAAACTAATTGCTTGAACGAGCAACCCATGTGCTCAAATGAGGGTCCAGATCAAAAGATTACTGATTGCTGCACACTGTGCTGCTCGAACGAGCAACTTCTTCTACTCCTCTCTGCTGGTGTTTCCTTGTTGCCTTGTTTGAGCAACCTTTTCACATGTCTTGCTTCATTCAAGGCATGGTCCAACACATTTGTAGAACCTCTTCATACTTGGAACAAAGCCTCCCTTGCTTGTCTAATGCATCTTATTTGACCTACACGATCACCTCATGTAGTGATCCAAACCTCAATTCATCATAACTCAATAGGTCCGCATCTTCCTTCTCCATAGCACAGGACATATCATGATTGTTTTTATGATTGAAGCTAAGTCTTCTCTATGATTAGAAGATTTGGTACTTGCTTCAACTGAAAATTTATATTTGTATCTCATAGAAAGTTATTATAATGAGAAATAAACTAAAATCAGGGTTTGTCATAGTATATAATATATCTTGAAAACTCAACCATCAACTTAAGCTTTTGGTAGAGTTGGTTCCTTGACATGGTATTCGAGCCTAAGGTTCGATTAAAAAATAAATGGTAATAAGTTCGAAAAGAATGGCGTTCCTCCCCTTATTAATAACTCCCACGTGCAAACTTAATGGGAGTTCGCATGTGAGAGTGGGTGTTGGGATTGTTTGTCCACAGGAATAGATTAAATATGGAGTGCACACTTTATAACTCATTGGAGCGCTTCCTCCCATTGCCATATGGTTTTGGGATGGTATCGCCTTAGCTTATTGAGTGTGAACACCTGGTGTTTCCCCCAGATAATATGTTGATATTCACAATAAATCCAGCCTCAACTTGACATGGTATCAGAAGCTAACATGACAAGAGGTCACGAGTTCGAATCTCAACCATCACTTATTTAAAGTGGAATATTTAACGATAGGTATGAGGAGGGCTTGTGTTGCATTGACAATTCTAGCTCAAAGGATTTTCATGTTAGAGGGCGCATTAGAGTACATAACATATCCTAAAACCGCAATATATCAGCTTAAACTTTTGATTGAGTTGATTCTTTAACGCCGTTAAATAAAAAAACACCATTTGCAAGACACTAAGAGGGTAATAAGAAAAGTTTGGAGGAGAAAATAATCTCAACATAAAACCTGCTCTCCCATTTCTTTTTTGTAAATCAATTTTTAACTAAATAAACGATATAAATATTTATTTCTCATCAATATTGTCAAATATATATAAGACTATATGAGTACATAGTCTTGACCAAAGGGTCCACTTAACTCTAAGAGATAATGGTGTTGAATCATCTCAGATTGAGAAATCTAGAGTATGACTTCTAAATTGTTTGAACTCAAATCAAAAATTTAAAAAGCAAAAAATTAATTTTGATTTAACTGTTGATTGAAGATGATATAATTCCATGATAATGATTGAAACTAAAGATGAGATAAAGGTTGAAGATGAGGATAAAAAAATTATGTAATAACGCATGTCAAAATATTATATTCAGATATTTTCAGCCAATTTATACCATTTGACATAGAAATACGTTTTCTTATGCATTTTATTGCAAAAAAAAAAAAAAACATTATGGTGACTACTTTTTATTTAAAAAGTTAGGTAATTTCTAGCATTCTATGTTGTGGTTAGTGATGGCCACGGTTCGGGTTGGGTCGGTTCCGGTTCCATTTGGAACCTGATTCGAACGTTCCCGTTTCCGTTTCGGTTCCGGGCGGTTCCAAACGGTACTTTAGCGGTTCATGAGGCGGTTCCAACTCGCGGGTCGGACCATCAGTTCCATTTTTATTTTTCCTTTAAATATAGTATAAAAATACTATAATAATGCAGACGTATCTTTGATGATTACTTGATTATTAGCAAAATTCATTGCTTGTCATCGTTATTAAAATATTTACTAAAAAGAATGAAAAAAATAAATTAATAAGAAACGAATCAACGATAAAGATGATTAATAAAAAAAGAGGGAGAAAATGGACTTGAACCTAGTACCTAAAGGAATACTAAGCTGCCTACGTATTCCGAAGAAATCAAAGCCCACATAGTTCTTTGTCATACCTTTTATTTGTATTGTTGAATGTTGATTGATCGTTGTCCGAGTGATCTTATTCGTCTTCGTCATCATGATCTAGTTGGTTAGATGCTTCCGCTGACTCTCCTCCTGACGATGATGCAGATGTATCCATCGTCATCGCCTTGATCATCATCGTTCTTTAGTCCTTGTATTCAAAGCTCCGCTTGATCCCAATCTTTATTGCAAACACATATTTGAATACTATGTGGAGCAAGACGAGATCTCTTTTCGTCTAAAACTCTTCTACCTGCACCAAAAGCAGACTCCGACGCAATCGTAGAAGCAAGAATTGCAAAGATATCCTTTGCAATTCTTGATAATATGGAAAATTTTATAGATTTTTCTTTTCACCATTCTAAAATATTATAGCTACCTTGGTCAATTTCAAAGTGATGTTTAAGATAATTATCTAATTCTAAATATGAAGTGGAGGGTGAAGAAATAATCCTACAAAACTATCATCTTGGCTTATTATGTTAGCTATTACGGAATTATAATAAGAGGGACGTGCCAAGACGCTAGCACGCCTAGACGTATCGCGACTTGGGTTATATACACTAGCATAGTAATCATAAAGTTTTGCTAAAAGTTTTTTACAAGTTCCAACATAATTATGTACATCACTAGGTGGGCGATCTAATGATTGGTAGTAAAATCCAATTACTTTAGTAAGGACTTCTGTCTTAAAACATGGGTCTAAAATTGTCGCAATTCCATAAATAAAAGGAAAATCAGTAAAATATGTCTTCCACTTATCCATCATATCTGCAAGAATCGGCTTTAAATATGGGTTAGTATCATCATGCGAATGTTTAAGAAGATGATAAAAAATAGTAATACACTCACTTATTACTAAGTGGACGTTTGGTTCGTAAACATATGAAAAAATCTTAGTTGCGTGGTCATACGCTTCTAATATTTTATGTACACCTATAACTAGTTCCCATGTGTCATCGCTCATATAGCTATCTGTACAATCACTATAAAGTTGTGTTATAACTGGACGATAAGCAATCGCTTTTCTTAATAAATCGTTGGTTGAGCCCCAACGTGTAGGAGTATCTAATGACCAATACCTTTTTTTAGTTGATAATGGTCACATAATTGCTTATATCTTCTCTTTATCTGTCCAATTCTAAGCCACTTCACTATGTCTCTAATGAGATTTAATAAATCACTTAATTGTTTTATACCTGCTTGGCAAGATAAGTTTACTATATGAGCACAACAACGTATGTGTAATAATCTACCCCAAGGATAAAACTAAATGCAGGTTCATTATACAAAAGTTCGATGCATTTAATGTTGGCAGGTGCATTATCGGTAGAACAACAAAATATCTTATCTAATAAGTTCCATTCTTTACAGATTTCTATTAATCTGTATTTTATGTTTTCACCCGTATGTCTTTTAAGCATTGCCTCAAAAGCAATTATTCTTTTTTGAATAATCCAATTTTGATCTATCCAATGTGCTGTTACACACATATAAGCTTCTAAATGTGGGGAAGCAGACCAAATATCAGTTGTTATGCTAACCCTACCATTAAAAGATTTAAACATTTCTACTAATTCATAGCGCATTAATTCATATAATTTAATTGTGCGTCGTTTAAGAGTGTTCCTAGGGATTGCTCTATATTGTGGTTGAAAAGTTTTTCTAGTGTAATGCTCGTATGCCCTACTTTCACCATGGTTAAATGGCAATTCATCACAAATTACATATTTAGAAAATTCATCAATCATATCATTACGATTATATTTAAAAGGCATACATGTGCTGGGAATGTCCCACTATCAGCTTCCACTTGTGGTCCCGCTACCGCTTGCTGCATGAGTTTCTTTTGTGATTCCATGCTTCTTTGCCAAATGTTTGTTAAAAGATCCCGTATCACCACCTAGGCATGGCCACGGTCCGGGTTGGTCCGGTTCCGTTCCGGTTCCATCCGGTTCCGGTTCCACCCGGTTCCGGTTCCATTTGGAACCTGTCGCGAACGGTTCCGGTTCCGGGCGGTTCCAAACGGTTCCTTAGCGGTTCATGAGGCGGTTCCGGCGGTTCCAACTCACGGGACGGGCGGGTCGGACCATCGGTTCCATTTTAATTTTTTCTTTAAATTTTTGTATAATAAAAAAATACTATAATATCGCGGACGTACCTTTGATGATTACTTGATTATTAGCGAAATTCATTGCATGTCAAGTTGTCATCGTTATTGAAATATTTACTAAAATGAATGGAAAAAAATTAATTAATAAGAAACGAATCAATGATAATGTCGATAAAGATGATTAATAAAAAAAGAGGGAGAAAATGGACTTGAACCTAGTACCCAAATGAATACTAAGCTGCCTACGTATCCCGAAGGAATCAAAGCCCACGTAGTTCTTTGTCATACCTTTTATTTATAGTTGTTGAGTGTTGATTCATCGTTGTCGCTTGTCGGATTGATCCTATTCGTCTTCGTCATCATCATGTGGTTGACATTGATTAGATGCTTCCGCTGACTCTCCTCCTGACGATGATGAAGTTGTATCCATCATCATCCATGGATCATCATCGTCGTCTTGATCATCATCGTTCCTTAGTCCTTGTGTTCGTATCTCCGCTTGGTCCCAATCTTTCTTGCAAACACATATTTGAATACTATGTGGAGCAAGACGAGATCGCTTTTCGTCCAAAACTCTTCTACCTGCACTAAAAGCAGACTCCGACGCAATAGTTGACGCGGGAATTGCAAGGACATCCTTTGCAATTCTCGATAAAATGGGAAATTTAACAGATTTTTCTTTCCACCACTCCAAAATATTATAGACACTTGGGTCTATTTCAAAGTGGTGTTTTAGATAACTATCTAGTTCTAAAAATGTGGTCGAGGAAGAAGAAGATCCTACAAAACTATCATCTTGCGTCATTATGTTAGCAATTACTGAATTATAGAAAGAGGGACGAGCCGAAACGCTAGCACGCCTAGACATATCGCGTTTCGGGTTATATACACTAGCGTAAAATTCATACAGTTCAGCTAAATATTTTTTACATGTTCCGACATAATAAGCTACATCGGAAGACGGGCGATCTAACGCTTGATAATAAAATCCTATTACTTTGGTTAGGACCTCGGTTTTAAAACGTGGGTCCAAAATGGTTGCGATTCCATAAATGTAAGGAAAATCGGTAAAATATGATTTCCATTTTTCCATCATTTCAGCAAGAATCGGCCTTAATTGTGGGTTAGTATCTTCTTGTGTATGTTTAAGCAGGTGATAAAAAATAGTAATACATTCACTTATTACTAAGTGAACGTTCGGTTCATAAACATAAGAAAAAATCTTAGTCGCGTGGTCATACGCTTCTAATATGTTATGTACACCTATTGCTAATTCCCAAGTTTCATCAGCTATGAAACTATCTGTACACTCACTATATAGTTGTGTTATTACTGGGCGATAAGCAATCGCCTTTCTTAATAAATCGTTCGTTGACCCCCAACGTGTAGGAGTATCTAATGACCAATACACTTTTTTAAGTTGGTATTGGTCACATAATTGTTTATATCTTCTTTTAATCTTTCCGATCCTAAGCCATTTTACTATATCCCTAATTGGTTCTAATAATTCACTTAATTGTTTTATACCTACTTGACAAGATAAGTTAACTATGTGCGCACAACAACGTATGTGTAATAAGCTACCCCCAAGGATTAAACTAAAGGCGGGTTCGTTAAATAAAAGTTCTATACATTTTATGTTTGCGGTTGCATTATCTGTTGAACAACAAAATATTTTATCTAATAAGTTCCATTCCCTACATATCTCTATTAATCTATATTTTATGTTTTCGCCGGTGTGTCTTTCTGGCATAGTCTCAAAAGCAATTATTCTTTTTTGAATAATCCAATTTCGATCTATCCAGTGTGCTGTTACACACATATAAGATTCTAAATGTGGGGGAGCAGACCATATGTCAGTTGTTATGCTAACCCTACCATTAAACGATTTAAACATTTCAACTAGGTCATAGCGCATTGATTCGTATAATTTAATTGTTCGTCTTTTAAGAGTGTTCCTAGGGATTGCTCTAAATTGTGGTTGCAATTGTTGTCTAGTGAGACGCTCATATGCCCTACTTTCACCGTGGTTAAAAGGCAATTCATCGCAAATTACATACCTAGAAAATTCATCAATCATGTCATTACGATTATATCTAAAAGGCATACCTGTGTTGGGAATGTCCCATTGTGTCTGTCGGCTTCCACTTGTGGTCCCGCTGCCGCTTGATGCATGAGTTTCTTTTGTGATTCCATGCTTCTTTGCCAAATGTTTGTTAAAAGATCCCGTTCCACCACCTAACACGTATTCACAAAACACAATAAATAAATGTTTATAAAATATGAATATATAATGTATGAATGTATTATGTATGTATAAAAAACTTAAAAAGTATTTACCTCTGGCGAAATTGTATGAAACTAAGGGCTTTACTCCTTGACTTTCACAAATTTGACAAGTGCATAGGAACATATCTGGATTCTCGGTTGGTTCTTTTGTGAAATACGACCACACATGTGAAACAGCTCTACCACTAGGAGGTGGCATTGCCGGAAAAGGTTGTCTTACTGGTTCATCTTCATCTAAATAAATAATTTAAAATTATAAAACTATATTTAAATAAATAAATAATTTAAAGTTTAATTAATTTGAAGAATAAAATTATAAAACTAACCGATGGTTTGGAAATTGACTCGTTTACCACGAGCTTGTCTTTGTTGTTGTTGTTCTCCTTGTTCTTCATGTGATCTTGTTGATGACTGTCGAGATATATTTATCCCAATTGGGGTCGTTGGTTCCTCTTCTTGTTCTTCTTCTTCATCAATTTGTATTTCTCTTTCCATTTCTTCTGCATAATTATGTAACTCCGGGTCGTACCCTTCCGGATAATTATGTTCATAATTATAATTACTAATGGAGGGTGTTGTTGATACCGACGGAGTAGAAGTGGCCTTTCTTTTGGACGAACTGGAACCTCCCAATGATTTTGCCACTTTAGTAACTTTTTTTGTGGCTTTTTTCAAAAATGAAGACATGATTGATAATATTGAAGTAATAATAGAAATATAGAATTAAGAAATAAATAAGTAATTAATTATGTAACTAACTAAATTAAGAAATAATTAAAAGACTAATTATTTAATTAAGAGAATAATTGCGTAATTAAAGAATTAAGTAGAGAGAGTAAGTAGAGAGAGTAGGAGAAGAGATGAGTTGTGAATGAAAATGATTGAAATTGATAATTATTTATAGGGGAAATTCCAACGGCTAGAAAACGGTAATAAAACGGCTAGTTTGACCGGTTCCGGTTCCATGGAACCGTTGAGCCGGTTCACCCGGACCGGTCCCGGTTCCGGTTCCGGTTCCGGGTCCATGGAACCGTTGAGCCGGTTCAACCGGACCGGTTCCGGTTCCGGTTCTCTGGAACCGCTAGACCGGTTCTCCCGGACCGGTTCCGGTTCCAATTCGCGGTTTTTTTTCCCGGTTCACAACGATTTTTTCCGGCGGTTTCACGGTTCCGGCAACTTTTTTTCCGGCGGTTTCACGGTTTCGCGGTTCGGGGCGGTTCGGAACCTGTCGCAAACGGTTCCGGTTCCGGATCCGGTTCCAAGCGGTTCGGGACCGGTTCGGTTCCGGGTAACCCGCCCCGTGGCCATGCCTATCACCACCTAACACGTATTCACAAAACACAATAAATGAATTTTTAATACATTCTTGATTTATAAAATATGAATATATAATGTATGTATAAAAAACACAAAAAGTATTTACCTCTTGTGAAATTGTATGAAACTAAAGGCTTTACTCCTTGACTTTTTCAAAAATTTGACAAGTGCATAAGAAAACATCTGGATTGTCGGTTGGTTCTTTTGTAAAATACGACCACACATGTGAAACAGCTCTACCACTAAGAGATGGCATTGCCGGAAAACGTTGTCTTACTGGTTCATCTTCATCTAAATTTAAATATAAAGACATACTCAAATACCACAATATATAAATAAATAACAATTTAAAATTTAATCAATTTGAAGAATAAAATTATAAAACTAACCGATAGTTTGGAAATTGACTCGTTTACCACGAGCTTGTCTTTGTTGTTGTTGTTGTAGTTGTTCTTCATGTGATCTTGTTGATGACTGTCGAGATCTATGTATCCCAATAGGGGTCGTTGGTTCTTCTTCTTGTTCTTCTTAGCTTCTTCATCAATTTGTATTTCTTTTTCCATTTCTTCTGCATAATTGTATAATTCTTGGTCATACCCTTCTGGATAATTTGGTTCATAATTATAATTACTAATCGAAGGTGTTGTTGATAGAACCTCTCAATGATTTTGCCACTTTAGTAACTTTTTAAGAGGCTTTTTTCAAAAAAGAAGACATGATAATATTGAAATAATAATAGAATTAAGAAATAAATAAATAATTAATAAACTAATTATGTAATTAACTAAATTAAGAAATAATTAAAAGACTAATTATATAATTAAGAGAATAATTGCGTAATTAAGTAATTAAGTAGAGAGAGTAGAAGAAGAGATGAGTTGTGAATGAAAATGATTGAAAGTGACGTGTATTTATTAAAATTGCAACGGCTAGGTAACGGCTATTTTCCAGTTCCGGTTTCATGGAACTGCTGGGCCGGTTTACCCGGACCGGTTCCGGTTCCATGGAACCGTTGGGCCGGTTCACCCGGACTGGTTCCGGTTCCATGGAACCGTTGGGCCGGTTCAGGTTCCGGCCTGCAGTTCTTAAGTCCGGTTCAAGCATTTTTTCCAGCTGTTTCACAATTCCGGCAACTTTTTTTCCGGCGGTTTCACGGTTCGGGCCTGTTCGGAACCTGTCGCGAACGGTTCCGATTCCGAGATGGTTTCAAGCGGTTCGAAACCGGTCCGATTCTGGATAACCCGCTCCGTGGCAATCCCTAGTTGTGGTAAATTCTATTTTTATTTAGTAATTTTTTATACTTATCATTGTGGATAAAAAGCAAAGTAAATAAAGCAAAAAATAAAAATACTACATAACCATAAACGTCAATCGGCAAATAAATAACATAGGAGGCAGCGCATTTATCGTCCTTGGTCAAGTCTTCATTCATAAAAAAGTGTTAAGAAAGTGAAATACCGCATTTATGTGTAGAATCACTATCAAGAAGTTTGTGCGTTGATTGAATCCCAAATTTGAGGGTAAATTTTCTACATTTAAAAATTGATTTGACTACAAAATTCTTAATAGTATCTGTGTTACAAAGTAGCTGTAAGATAATTATTAACAGTTTGGATAGTTGTGTTACTGTGTATAACAGTAGCTAACTAGCTATAGATAGCAATAGCTATCTAACTTGCTACTAAAGTATTATTGTTCGGCAAAATCATTTGAACAAATGATAAATCACTTCAAATTTGCAATACGTACACAAAAAAACAACTTTATCACCCAATGCATTTTAATCCAACTAATAGGCAATACAATTTCACAGTAGAGGAGAATCTTTAAACTAAAACAAATTAAGTGTAAATATTAAACATGAGATTTTTGTTTCAACCAACACAAGTATCATATTCACTCTATATTTTTTTGTACACAAGTTCAATCTGTTACGATGTGGACAACATAAAACGGGCAGCATTCAACAAAGGACTGCTATGCCTATGCGCGCAAAGCAAGTCCTTACAATTAACATGAACTCGAGATACTATCAGAAGTACTGGATCCCCACATAAGCGAGGTTGTCAGTGTTTTTGACAGAATTTGCATGATTTCATCCATGGATGGCCGACTTCCTGGATCTTTTCTCAAGCAACGATCAACTAGTACAAACATACTATACGCGATATCAGCCGGATACTCCTCACCAAGCGAAGAATCAATAAATTCTTTCACATTCGAAATCCCATCTTCCTCGCTCAGCACGGGTTCTAAGATCTCTGACAAATGAACTTTAACACCTTCAAAGAGTTGAGCAACATTCTTCCCCGTCAACATCTCTAATAACAGAACACCAAATGCATAAACATCCAGCATCGGGTTAATTATTCCATTCTCCAAATACTCGGGAGCCAAATAACCCTTTGTCCCAACAATATGTGCTGTTAAGGTAAACTGACCATCATTCCCTCTAACTGGCCTTGAAAGACCGAATTCTGTAATTTTCGCTCTAAACTCCATATTCAAAAGAACATTGCTGCTGTTGACATCCTTGTGAACGTGTGGTGGGCTTGTATAGCTGTGAAGGTAGTTCAGCCCGGTGGCAACATCGCAAGCCACTTGCATTCTCTTCCCCCAGCTCAATGTTTGGTTATTCGGGTTTTCCTGATGGATCCACTCGCTCAATGGTCCATTTCCTGCATACTCGTAAACAAAGTACCAAACCCCGTTTTCAAAACAAACACCCAATAAGCTTATGATATTAAAATGATTAATCTTGTTTAGTACACTAATCTCTTTACTAACATCCCCATCCATCTTTTTAATCGCGACTTCATCACCATTAAGATTTCCTTTATATACTGATCCTTTAATCCAATTAACAGAACTAAAATCCTCTGTTGCAGTCTGCAAATCCTTGAAACTGTATACTTTCAAAGAAGTGATCTTTGATATGTTATCCAGAAACTCCATGGATTCCGTCTCAGTCATAGTTTCAGTCTTACTCTCTAATGGAAGTGCTTTTTCTTGTGCTTCAAAGCTTTTTGATGAAAAAATTGGATCACTCTTCTTCCTTAAACTCCTTTTTAGGAACAAAAAGAAGAGAATAACCCCCGCAACCGTAACAAATACTCCCCCAGCAACCACCCCTACCCCGAAATAAACCCATCTCTTGCTCGAACCCCCATCAGAAGACGGTGGTTCAGGTTCGTCACTAGGAGGAAGAGACGGTGGAGATGATGGCGAGGGTGCTACATAAGGAGGATATTCCATTACAGAACCATTTGGTAGGCTCTTTAAAGTAACAAGAACAGTTGTAAAAGGATAAATAACATAATCCTGCTCAGACTTTTCATTAGCCTCCATAGTTTGGCCAACATCAGCTCCAAATTTATAAAATTTAACAGCAATATTAGAAAAAGTATCATCATCTTGAACTACAAAGCTCATAAGGTATTTAATCCCTAGATTAAATTGGGTCCTAGTAGGACAAGCACACCTTAAAGGTATAGTAAGGGTTTCACCAGGGAAGATATTTACAACATTCGGACTAATTTTCTGAGTTCGGATAGCATTACATGTAGTCAAACCTTCATATGTATTGTTAGACAGATCGTTGTAATTGTCATAACGTTTAACAATATGAGTGGTGTTATATTGATAAAACTTGCCTGAACACGAGCAGGTAACAGGAACAATGACCTCGGTGTTAGTAGCCAACGCCATGGTTTCCGAGATGTTGCTGTTAAAGGCAGACATTTGAGATGCATTAGCGGATAGAAGGGAAGCAATGGCAGAGATAGTGTTGTAAGGAGGTTGAGTCCTGTAAATGAGAAAGGATTGGCAGGTTCGGTTTACACCATTACAGCTGAACCCAAGAGCCGAAGTGGCGTTGTTTACCGGAAAACAATTCTTTTCACCATAAGGTTGTTGGGATGTGATTAAGTAAGGTATGGAAATGAAGAAGAGAAGAATTAAGGTGCTTTTCAATGCCAATGAGGCCATTTGGGATGGTGAGAATTGAGAAAGGTGGGATGTTTATATAGTAAGCTTTTTGAGATAATGTAATGTGATTGAATGAATATTGATAGTAACTTAATTCACAAACAAAAGGTATATTAATTCTATATGTAAGGAGGACTGGAGGAGTTCTTATGTAGGAAAGCTACTGAAAGTTTCTGTGTTGAATATTTTGAGCAAAATTCTAATGGTATGACTGAGAATTGGACGTTGAAAGATGGGTAATGAAAACAACATATGTGGGCCATGGGAATGAATATTAAAGACTTAAAAGTCAATGTTCAACTACTGAAGCGGGATTTGTTTAGATACCAAGTGATAAGTTTGTTAAATAAACGAGCTATGGTATGAATTGGTTGATGGGCACCACTCCTAGAATTCTTTTTTACAAAACAACTGCAACACGTTGCGTCTATGGTTGCACAAAATATAAAACTAGCCAAATCATTTCTATAAGGTTCATCTAATATATGTCTGCACTCTTTATAAGTTATAACTTTAAAGTGAATATCTACAATCTTAAAGTAATCAATTATAACGTTAAATTATCATTTACAGTTTAAAGTGATCGATGTAATAGTTTTAAAATAGTTACTTAAAACCTTAAAGTAATTATTTCTGGTCTTAATCATTTTTTATAGATTTAAAGTAATCATTTATAACAATAAAGTGATCACTTACAATCCTAAAGTAATTGTAAGTGATTAATTAAATAAATGGGTTGATTATATAAGTCCCGTCTCATAATGTGACAGCCTCATACAAAACTTATCGGATACTTTTTGTTTTGGTTGATAATGAAGGCACATTTTATTGATTTCTTTAGAATTTAATTATTTTAAAAAATGTTAACTCAAACCTTAAAAATTGGACTTGCTTGCGCCTAATATGCTTCTTTAACCTATCCTAAACATCTATTTATTTATATTTGGTCGCTCTAGATCAGATTGGTTGTTTTAAAATATTCACCAGACAAATAAGCATAATTTTGTCAACATTACTCTTAAAATGATGTTTAACAACTAGGTTTTTTTATTGCTTTTTTGTTATTTTTGATTTTTGGCTTTTAAATTTGTTAAATTGTCAAAATAAGTATTTGGTAAATGATTTTTAAGTTAAAAATTAAAAGATACTAAGAGTAGCTTTTTTTCATTAATTTTTAGCTTTTTTGTCTACTTTTTTTTTCTAATAAACCAACAAATAAAAATTAATTTTTACCAAATACTTCTATAACATCTAGCTTAAACAATAAAATATTTTCAAATGATCTAGTAAAATGAGAGAATAACTTAATAAGACAACCCTCTAAAAAGCGCCATAGCGCATTGAAATCATACTTGAACTGGTTTAGTCATAACTCATCCTCACTAGTAATAGACTACTAGTAGTCAACACTAATTTGTTCTTTTAGCTAAAGCGTCCACATTGAATTTGGAACAACTAAGTCGTTGGATTTACTTGTCCCAATTAGTTTTACACAATCGGAAATTGCACCAAAATTAAAAAAAAATTAAAGATAGTAAATTAAAATAATGAGACCATTTAGAGATAAAAAAATAAATACATAGTAGAATAAATACATCATATGTCAAAGGGATGAAGTCGCTACCAAAATAATAAATAGTAATAGAATAAGTTTATTAAGACAGATAAAAATAGTAAGTGAGGCAAATTAAAAAGAAACGAGAGATAACTCTAAAGTCATTGATTATCGGTCCACTATAACTTTTTCCATCACCAACAGTGCATATACAATCTAAATATTGTCAATTTCACGTCTGTTTCCCTAATTTTCCATTGACAAAAAGAAAGTTTTGCCAAAATCAAAGATGTGACATTGTGACGTAGCACACCAATGAAACTTCAAAATAGGAAGAAAAGAAAAAACACTCATTCTTAAATGAGACGATCTTACAGTAAAATCATCTCTATTGGGCTAGCTCAATATATATTTTTTGTTTTAAAGTGCTCACTTCGAACGTTAAAGTGATTACTTATAATTTTAAAATAAAAACTTTTTATAGTTTTAGAGTGTTTACTTATAATCTTAAAACGATCACTTACGATCTTAAAGTAATGGGCTAATTATATAGGCCTGTTTCATGATAAAACGGTCTCATACATGACTGGACAGACCGAAGAAAAAAACTCACTCAAAAAGAAATAGAACAATTCACCACATCAGTTCAACAACTAAGCTAACTGATTATCTCAATACACACCAACATAAACACATGTCCAAGCAACCCATAATGGTTTGTTCCAAATTAATCACCTTCCCCATCCGGCATGAGATTATACCAACACTATACGCATATGAACCAATATACATAATGTCATTTACACTACACCTCACTCTCATCGTCACTATTTAGTACTAACTAAATAGTCTGTTAGTATAATTCCAATACTAAAAGTCCCAGTTCAAGCTGCAGTTGCCTTTTGTGTGTTTGATAGACCTAGCTAGCCACTACTTATTTTTATGGGATTTTTTATATGGTAAGCACCAATTATTGTAAAAGGTGAGTGGTAGCAATTTTTAAAATTTTTTTCACAAAATAACACTCAACTCTTGAAAAATTAACTACAGTAACATTGTAGAGATAAAAACGTTTAATTTCTATTAAGTTTTGGTAAAAGTCATATATGCCCTTTATAAATCTAAATTTAAAGCCCAACTTAACTGAAGTTTTACCATAGCTAATTTTCCAAAATGTTGAGTGTTATTTTGTGGAAAAAATTTGAAATTTATTAGGGGTATTTATGACTTTTACCAAAACTTAACGGAAATTAAACGTTTTTACCTCTATAATGTTACAGTAGTTAATTTTCCAAGAGTTAGTGCTATTTTGTGAAAAAAAATTAAAAAATTGCTACCACTTGCCTTTTACCATAGTTAATGCTTCCCATATAGAATATCCCTACCTTTATTTAAGGTTTGCGTAAAATTAAGAAAGTAAATATTGTGATTTATTATTAAAATAATTAAATAGATACATAAACTACAATTTAAAATCTTACTGACTACATTTGATTAAATTCAAAAGCTGAAGAGAAATCCTGATGCAATAATGATTTTGCTAAGTGCTAACAGTCCAAAATGATTTTATAACTTGACCAAAGCTTATCTCAAAAAAAAAAAAAAAAAAAAAAAAAAAATTGCACATACATTTGAGTCAGCATTTCAATATCAGAATAACAAAAAGATGGTCCAATCAGGATTTCGGAATCAACATGAGAACTCCCTGTTCAGCAAGTTGAATGTCCAAACAACCAACTTAGCAATCTAATTCCCATATAGGTGTTCCTATCTAATTCTACCAGAGGTATTCATTCGAATCATCGATTCAGTTCTACTTTGTACTGTGCTTTAAATCAGTTCAAAATTAATATTGTGTCCTTTTGATTTTTACATTATTGTAAATCCATTTCAAAATCAAATCAAAGTCTAATTCGACTACAAGATTGAATAAATATCAGAAAGTTCAATCTCTTTTAAACACCTCTAAATTTCTGCTTTGTATTTCCAATTTTAAATGGAACATATTTTTTATGTAAAGAAAAACCTTTTGAGATGCGAACTCTAAAATTATGTTTTAAAACCCAGCTCAATCTTTTCTGTTCCTTGAAAAAAAATTATTTAGTCATGGGTAAACACTAAAACAGTTGCACAAAACTATTTGTCTTTGATGTGAATGAGAATTCAAGGCAAAACAATCGATCTAGAATTCCGCAAGTGCTGTAGATTGGGTTAATGAGAGAGTGAGGAATTAAATGCTAAGAAATGTAAAATCAACGAAAGAGTTAATGAGGTTCACCCAATGTAGGCTATGTCCCTAGCCCTAATATGTGTTATTTATTGTTGAAAAACAAGAGTTCTAAAAAAAATCAATCAAGGTTCTACAATGGAGATTCTCAGCGAGTCGGTAAGCGCCCTTGAAGAATTCAATCTGTTTCGAAGTAACTAACATGTAATATCGTAGTCAGTTCGGGTTATGCTCACATCCGAATAAATGGGATCCAATTTGAATAACTCTATAGTACATGACAAACACAGACTCAGCCCACAACAGTATAACCAAGGCTGGAATGAAAACCCATGCTTCGATAGTTTCCTACTTTTATGAAGTGATCTGTACAAATAATTTGGTGGTATCTAGTATCTATAACAAACTTTACAAAGCAAAGGACAGTTCTGAGAAATATATATTAATCAGCATATATCATCATTGCAAGAAAATTCATCGGGCGGAAGAATTAAGCCACTAAAAAGCTCCTAAACATAGGTAAAGTATAGTAAAGAAAAAGAGAAGAACCATACTGAGCCAATATGCACAGCAGTGCAAATTACAAAAACAACTGCCGCATCCTCCATTTGCATGTATCTCCAAAACTAGAATTAGAATACAAATCAACAAACAGAACACGCCACCAGAGATACCCTCACGTAGTTCATAAGCCAGCCAGTCCGGCATCACGACAAAGAGAAGAAAACGAGAGACAGAAGCTGCAAGGAAGGATATAGCATTATAATGGTTGATTAACAGCATTACAAGTGATGTAAATATTAGCTTTCATACCTGGAACTAAACTGGGGAAGCAATAATTTCCGGCAATAGCAATACTAGCAACCCAACATCCAAACTGGCCTCTGCAACATGAGGGAGATGATCTTCAGTAAATTTTTAAAAGAGTTCTAATCTGAGAAGACCAGATATTTTCCAGTAAGCTTTAGAACCACCGTAATATCTGGAAAATTGGTGCCGGGAGACTAGTTGTAAGAAATAGGGCCAGAAGTGATGCTTGCAGCCTTGATCTTCTCCCTAACAGGTTTAGGATTAACAGAAACCTACAATAGAAATGTTCAAGTATCTCTAAATTACTAACTCTAAACCACCAAAAAGAAAAACATAACATACACGAACCATACTGAATGTATGCCAGAATAGAGAAGGACGGATCAATAACTGAATATAAAACTTTAAAAATTCCGTAATGAAGATATAAGTAATATCATTGACAAAGACACTATTAAGAAAACTTAACTTGTTTATCACAAAATGACTTCGTTCTTTTAAAAGTGTAAGTTGTAACAAAGACCATATCTAAGCTTATAAGTAATAATAGTCATTTCCATACTCGTACATTCAACATGATCCAGTCACCCAGCCTTAATTGTCTATATAATATAGATATTAAAGTGAAGATACCTAAACCGTACAGCTAGACATGTTGAGTTTAACAACAGATCTTATGCCCCTTTATTTTGCAGAATGCGCTAATATATGATATAGTGCAAAGGTTTTTAGTACAGAGGCAGGCATCTGTAAGCATGGATCAGAAATGAGGAGGATGAAGGCAAATGAACTACAATATAATCTATACATCCACGGGGTGTTTGGTGATTGGTATTAAATTATGGTAACAGAAATGAGTTTTAGTTTAAATTTTCACAAAATGTGATGTTTCATTCCCATGATAATAAAGCTATTAATCTCAAACATATGTTTTTCTTCATTGTTTTTCATTACCTCTTAATACCACATTTTCAAGTGGCAATTATTGAGAATGAATTTTTTGAAGACAAAAAAATAATTGGAATATAACAAGCACGACCATAAACATTGTAAATAGTTTTTGTAGCTATTAAGGTATTATCATTCCTGCTATTTAGTACAAATAGACAACCGGGGTGATAGTGTATTACTATATTTGTCAACAGTCTCTTGCAACTCTATGTATTTGAAATCTTGAATACTAGCTGATTATAAGTGAACATAATTAAACCCTTCGTTAAAGATAGGCCTTAATTGTCATGAAGCAAACAGTTAGATCTAGTTCGGACTTCTTTTGCAATGGTGGATATTAACAAACAACCAATGTGACAAATAACCTTATGGTATCACAGAGTATTTCTCAATTTGTGAGTGCTTTTTATGTAGGAAATATGGAAAAATTATGTATAACTATTCACAAGTTCACAACAATCCAAAATCTAGGACCAAAAAAGAACCTAAAATGACAACTAAAATAGAACCAAAAGAGGACAAAGAATGCAACCTTTTATGTCTAATAATGCCTGCCATTCTCATTGGAACTTATTGACTTTTTATATATAATGAAACCGGATATCAAATACTTCTGATTTTATCCCATTAACATCCACTTGAGCAGATTCATTAGTTTTCTTTATATACAGAATTGCTAAATTTCACTTCAATCAAAAATTATTATAATCTTTTTCTAATACTCTATATTTATTGCCCGGAAGAGGGGTTCAGCATAGACCCGAACGATCTGATATTTATCAAACTCAAACCCGACTTCAAAATGAATTTATAATTATAAACACGATTTTAGACAAATCCAAAACATCTAATCCGAAATTAACCTGATGACCCAAATAAACTACCCTACCTTGAACCATGATCCAAACAACGAGGACAATCAAAGAAAACCTCCAACTTTTTATGGGTGATGAACCGATGATGTCCAGTTCGATTTATTTGAACACTGAACAGATTCTGAATATTCGAGTTCAATATAATGAAATTCTAAATCGGCAATCTACTCTTAAACAGAAAATTAGAGACTCAAATGTAGCAGCAATGGCAAAACTCATTCAAACGCACATTAACCCAAATAAATACTAATTAATCAAACCATCTTCGAATAATAGTTTACGCACAATAATCAAGATGGACAACAGAACAAAGAATAACATAATAAAGACAAACAAAAATACACAGTAAACTACAAACATTTATAAAGTGAAAGAAGAGTACGACTCTACTTTTGGATTAACATTGAGTGAAATCAAAACCATAACAAAGGATGACCAAAATTCACAGAAAAGGGAGAGAAAAAACTAACAAGACAGAGAAGGAAGCGCCCCAGCGAAAAGCAGACTGAATCCCGCTTTCCGACGCAAGACTGTCGTCAACAACTGCAGTTACCGTCGCCACCGTTTCTGACATCTTCTCCAACATCTCCATCTTCGATTTTGTGGAAATGGAAAATAATGATCGATTTAGTTAGGCAAAGAGATTAGGAGAAGGAGAAACGTGTGTAAGCGTAAAAACGTGGAAATCTGAGAGTCCCCTTCTTGAACCACCGCTTTCTTGTACGATCGAAGTTGGGAGATCAGGGTTGGGACCCACCTGTTTTCTTTTCTATTATTTTTTATTATTATTTATTTAATTTTCAAAAAATTGGATTAATAATGGTGCTAGTATTGTTGAGATCTACTACTTACACAAACTTGTTATTATACGATTTATAATGAAACAAGTTTATAAAAAGTATGAATTTAATAAATAAGTATTAATACTTTCTTTGTTCCACTATACTTGCTATATTTGATTCTTTACGTAATTTTATATGTTATTTTGATTATTTATATATTGAACTATATAAATTTAAAAATTATAAAAAGTTAATATTATGATCTTATACTATTAGACGATTCAAACAAATTTTCACTTAACTATATTTTTTCTTATACATTAGCCGCAATACATAAAATAAGCTTGAACGATAAATAGTGTCAAAAACCATTATGTAGCAAGTACTTTAGAACGGAGAAAATATTTAAATATTAATTTTAAATTTCAAAATAATAAAAAGTGTATTTAATTAATTTAATTTATATATCTAGTCCATTTAAATAGAGATATTGAACGAGAATTTGTGAAAGTGATATTAATGTTGAATCGAGTCAACAAAGTAAACTACATATTTGTACCAAAGAATATCCGTCCCTCTCCTCTTTGGCTTTTCTCTGTTTGTCGCTTTTTATTGATTATAGTTTCTATGTTTCTTTTATATTTAGTTTACATTTGGGGAAAATTGATGAATTTTAGTAAAATAGAGAATTAAATTAGAGAATGAGATAAAATATAAGTAGAAGATAGACATAAATGATAAATGATTAAGATAGAGAGATAGTATAAGCTTCTTGATGGAATTAAAAGAATGAGAGTGAAAATATTGTCAAAAAAAACTATAAAATTATTATGACTAATTAAAATGAAAAGTAATACTCCCTCTGAACCAATTTAGATATCCCATTTGCTTGGACACGGTTATTAAGAATGGTGCGGGGTCCATTAAAAAAGGTAAATAGTGAAGGGTAAGTAGTGAAGGGTAGTTAGATAAGTAAGGTATATGGGGGTATATTCGTAATTACGTGTGTGAACTAAGGGTATTTAGGTAAAAAAAGATTGATAAAAATAGAAATGGGACAACTAAAAAGACTTTATCAAATAAGAAAATGGGACAACTAAATTGATTCGGAGGGAGGGAGTATGAAATAAGTGAGACATAAGGAGCAATAATTAGTTTAATATAAGGAGTATAATTTGAACTTTGAAGTATATTATTGCTAACTAGCCCATTGGAAAACTCCATAAATGATAAACTTGCTTTTTCTTCCCACATGAGACGGAGAGATTAGTACAAACTACAAAGCCAGAATTCGTACAATCACTTCAAGGTAATAATCTCTTTGTGACTTTGTCTATACCTTTTGTTTTGTTACAACTAGGATCGCCATGAGTCTTAGATCCGGATCTAGACCTGATCCGACCTTAATTTTAAATGTCTGGATCCACTTATTTTTGGACCTATTGGATCCGAGTCGAATTTGGGTTCATGACCTTAGGGTTTGGATTTGGGTTCAGGTCCGGGTCCACATGTCTAAGACCCCCAAATCCGACTCATAGACCTATTTACATCTTTTTTAAAAATATTAGCTATCATGTGTATTTAATTGTTTGATTTGGAATTTTGTTATATTTCTTCACATTAATTGATTTTAAACTTTTTCGATTTATGTAATTTGAAATTTAGTCGTTACATTTGTACTTTAAAATTAAAAGACTTGATAAATATTTTATTATAAGAGCTTCTATGTTGGAAAGCTTCATATACTTATTCGCTCAATTAGTATAAAGTATTAAAGGATCCTTGTTAGTCGAGAATGTTTAAATAATTTTATATGAATAATCGAAATTGTGTAATATATATTTTCAAAAACATTTTCAGAAAAAATATAAAATTGCTTTGGACCTAGATCCAGACCCTATACGCGCCAGACTCTAAGGGTCTAGGTCCAGGTCTAAATTTTTCAGACCCTATGGATCTGGGTCCGAGTTTGGGTCCAATAAAAAAATTAAGGTCTAAATTTAGATTTAACTAGACCCGACCCAAATCCGACCCACGTCCATCCCTAGTTACAACTTACAACTACACTTATAAGCAACCTAAGGTAGAAGAGAAAAATAATGTTTAAAGAAATGAAAAAAAATTTACGATGAAAGTATAAGGTAAATGTGAATAATTAAAGTAACATATAGTGTGTTTCATGGCTTAAAAAACCAATCTAAGTTAGTTTTTTTTTTTGGTTTTTAATATTTTTTTTGGGTTTACAAAAAATTCAAAACTTGTTTGAACTGAGAATGTACTTTGTTTCATTGACTTACTATCTTGAATTAGATAAGGTAGTTTTTTGCAAATAGAGGTATACAATAGGTAGTTTATTATAATATTCTCTAGTTTTAAAGTACGCTCCAATATAATTCAAGGTAATATTAACCATCTACTTTATAAAACGGATAAATAAACCAATTTTTAGTTAACAAACTAAAATGTAAAACATGCAAGATTGATTGAATTACAGAAGAAATAATTTAAAAAGTCATAAAAAAAATTATAGACAAAGACAATATTTGACTTACTTGAAGCAGATTATGGATACTCAACAAAAATTGTCAACCAAATAAAAGATCTCTTGTTTTTTTTTAAGAAGGTAAGTAGAAATTATAACCCATTTACCCATGTAAATAATGCCACTTTCTAGTGTTTTTAATATTTTTAATTAAGAATAGTAAGAGTCAAAGTTGTTTTTTTTTTTTTTTTTGAATTGAAATGTGTTTTTCATTAATTGGGAAAGTTTGTCTCTTCGGAGACATCTGATAAGATTAATTGGGAAAGTTTAATTTAATGGGTCATTTGCAAATTGTAAGAAAATAATCTTTTGTTGTTTGGGCTATTAATTTATACTTTTTTGGAATTCCATTTACGTTCCTAAAATTTTCACTTTATTTTGTGAGATGGTCAAAAGGGCAAATGTGATAATTTAAAAAAGTCATATAAATAACACAAGTGTTGATTAATTAACTTTAAGATTGTCTTAACCTAAGAATGAGATCAGTCATACTACGGTCTTTAACGCTAACAAATCTAAGAAAGTGGTTTTAAGTGTGCAGTATATTATCAACATTAGTCATGGATGTAAAGACACTTGAATATCTTTGATTTATTTATATCAATAAAGCTATTACTCATATTTATATTTGGTTTGATCGCAGATCCGTTTCTGAATTTTTGGTGGCCTAGGAGCGAGATCAAAAATATAAGGCTCTTATCGCCTTTCAAATATACTATAAATTATAAATAATAATAAAAAGAAAAATTTACCCAGAATAATCCAACCTATTCACGATTTTCCTACAATAATCTCAACTATCGATTAACCATGAATAATCCCAACTATTGACTCACTTAACCTGTGCTGTTGTTGCTCTTGTTTTTACCGGTGCAACAGGTAATTTTCTGGCATTTAGTCAATAGTTGGGATTATTGTAGGAAAATCGTAAATAGGTTGGATTATTCTGGGTAAATTTTCCATTTTTTAAAATATTTATCTTTTTTTTATATTCAAAATGACTTGCTACAATAGGTAGCAGGTCACCCGGGTGTACCCAAGGCAAAGACCCTCCTAAGTTCGGATTATTCATGGTTAATCGATAGTTGGGATTATTGTAGGAAAATCGTGAATAGGTTGGATTATTCTGGGTAAATTTTCCTAATAAAAAAATCCTATGATTGCACAATCAAAAAAATATAAATTATAAATGATTATAAAAATAAGATAAATTATAAAATGAATAACATTATATATCAAAAGTAAAATATTTAGTAATAAAAATCTCAAAATATAGAATCAAATTAGAAGTTAAATTATTCTTAATATGAATTTGAAAAGTTTTTCATTTTTTTCTTAAATCCATAATAAGAAATGAAAAAGTTTCCAATTAGGTTGGAAGAAAAAAAACGTGTAAATCTTCTAAAGCTATTATACTTAGCAGACAATTATTGTCTTAACAATATTATCCAATTCCCATTCCCACTGCCATACCATTCTCATATTTTAACTTTTTTATTTTTTGATATATAAATTTATAACTACACTAGTATAGAAATTCGTGCAATGCACGATTTTTTTTAATATTATTCCTTTAAAATGTAATAATCTATATAATATTAAAATTCTACAACTTTTTTTCATCGGTCGGATGGAGATAAATTAAATTAATTTCACTATTTTCTCTAAAATTCCGCATGTAGTTAAGTCCTTCCAAGCACCTCTATCTTGTCTAATTTCATTTAAAAGTTAATACTTAATAGTCATGATAACTTTATTGTATATGACCACATTAGAGAACAAGATAATTCTTATAAAAAAATAATACAGAAGGTGTAAGTGTAGATGAAAAAGAGGTGCTATTTATATAGACGAAATAGGTAATTTGGTAGTCTAACTCCAGAAAAAGTGTAATAGATATTTGATTATTTTGGAATAATTACTAATTTTGGGTATGCAAATAATATTGCCATTTGGATTTCTTAGAATTAATATTTTGTCATTTAATTTGTACAATCTTTTGAAAAAAGTATTATGTGAAATTTGACAACTCTTTTAATAAGTTGTATGATTGTATAATAATTTTTAAAATATAGGGCTTTGAGACTTTATCCCATCCGTCTTAGTTCAGATACAGTCTGTTTGACAGTAAACAAAATGTACAAAGTATTTCTATAGCATTAATAGGTTTATCTATCAAATGTATACGTGATATGACAAAGAAGGCCCTATTTATTATGTTGCTCTCTTTTTGAAATGAGTTTGACACTTTTGGTTATACAAGATTGTACAAGTATACAACCCTCCTATTTGTTAGGATTAGTAATTTTGGTCTCTTGAAAAGTAAGAACTAAAAATGCATAGTCATAATCAAATAGATAAAGGTGTTAATAATTTATTTTCAAGAGTTTGAGCTTATATTTCTAGAAATTAATTCAAACATTAGTATGTAGGACAATACAAGTGGGAGATTGAAGGAAACTTTCCTTCAATCAACTATAATAACTATATATAAATAAAACAAATTATAGAGATAGTAATAACATTTTACTAGATACTAACTTTAATTTATATACTAATACGATTATTATACTATTTTATGGAAGTCTGATAAGGTTACACAAAAAAATATCCGATTGAATAGAAAGAATACTAAGAGTAAAAATTCCTAATCAATCATCATAATTTGTAAATCATCATAAAATGACAAAAAATGATAATAACATAAACAAAATCAAAAAGATAAATTAAAATAACAAAATTCTCGCTCTATCAAATCCTACAATATAAGGGTGACATGTTAACTTCACAAATAATGTTTATTTACTAAGACCTTCTTAGGGGTGAAAGTTCGGTCAACGGTTTGGACTTTCATCAAAACCAAATCTAACCGTATTTTATTCAATCTTTATATTTTCAGACCAACACGAAACCAAATTAATTTTTAGACCGAACCGTATTTCGCATTCATAGACTGAATCCAAACTGCAGATCGAATTAATGTAGGCCGATTTTTTTTGTTTAGACCGAATAATAAAATTTGATGTACCAAACACAAAAGCTTTAGATTTAGAAGCAAAAACAATTACAGGAGAAAGATAACACAAACACACATATACTAGGATAGAAAAACTCGTGCAATGCACAAATTTTTAGGTACGTTAATATTTTAATAAAATTTTAGACTATTAAAAATACTAAATTTTAGACTATTTATATTGTAATTTCTGTCATTAAAGTATAAATACATATTTAAAAAGGAATCATTGCATTACCGAAAATCAGACAATATTTTTAGTTGATTGATTATTATTGCACTATATTTGGTAGCTGAGATAGTCTGATTGCATACAGACTGATTACAATTGGCTGCTTTTTTGCATTAATTTATTTGTTGCCAAATTGACATATTTATTTGTTGCCAAATTGACATTCGGTTCAATATTCTTGACATTTTTCCTAAAATTCAAAATTTTAATTATGGTAATCTAACAATGTAAATGATTGATTTTAATCATCTATTAAATAAATTTTATGTCATTTCAGTTTTAAAAGAACAATTGCTGGGAAAAAGAAAAATTATATTATGTACTTCCAGTAATATCCTAAATAGCAGTATAATTGGAATAAATGTAATTTATTATGCAGTATAATTTTCTACATGATTCATCATACATTTTACAATATACTTTTCTAAACGGTATATCATATATATTACAGTGTCATCTCAATAATTGATCAGACAATATATAATTTTCTACACAATACATCATATATTTCCTAGTATAATTTTTTAAATAATACATTTATAGATAATAGTGTAATTGAAATAATTATAATTTATTACATCCATTAATGTATAAATTTTTCCAAAAATGCAAATTCGTAATATGCTAAATTCAAAAATAAATGCCAATCAGTCAAATTCCATTAATAGCATCTAATGAAAAAAGATAAATGACATGCTCACAATCAAATTGTCTTATTCTATTATACAATAAAATTAATAGAATGTATGATTATACTTTTAACATTGATACAAAACAATAAACATTGATAAAAAAAAAAAAAAAAAAAAAAAAAAAGCAGTAAACATTGATAAAAAAAAAAAAAGAAGTAAACCTATCAATATACACAAAATAAAAACTTACAAAAGCAGAAAAAAAATTTTAAAACAAACGAAAATCGACATTGATAAAAACAAAAATCAAATATTGAAGAAGAAAGATTGATAAAAACAAACGAAAAGGGAATAGGGTTAGGGAAGAAGAGAGAATGAAAAAGGAATCAGGGATTTAGGTTTTCAGGAAGATAGAATATTAGAATGGAGATAAGACCATAAGGGTTAGTGGACGGCGCTAGAAATTAGGTTTTGGGAAATAATTAGGGAATATAGGGTCAGAAATTAAGTTTTAGGCCTAGGCTAGTGGTAGTGGGCTATATTAGATTCTTAAATATTTCTGTGTTTGGTGTATTAATTTGGTTATCGGATTTTTAAAAATTCAAAATCTAATTGTTTCGGTTTTTGAATTTTCAAATCTAATCTAAATCACATTTGTTATTCAATTTAATTTGGTTCGATTTATAGTTTTAATCCAAATAAGTTTCACACCTTGACCAAGAGCATAAAAACGCTGTTTGTATTAAGTAATGTATGAAATTACAAAGATTTATTATGTGGTTAATTTTCTGAGTTAAGTACGAATAATCAATGTTGCGATAATGAGACCAAAGTTGACCCTCTTGCTTGCCGGTGCTAGATAGCCGGTTCTCGTATACCGCCAGCATCCGCCAACCTTCCAGACGTCCACAATTTCAGTTGTTGGTGTGGATCGTTGGCTTGAGGTTGTTTAAGACTTGGAACCACAATCGACTCGCTTCAATCTCCGGCCACCGCGAGTCCGCAACCTCCACCAGTCCAATTTCAGGTATTATTTTGAGATCCAAAAATTAGGGTTTTTAGATTCAAAAGTTTAATTTCATTTACAATTACAAGTTACATTTATTAATTTACTAGTTGTTATTACTTATAAATCTTGGGATGGATTGATTATGAATGTACTTAAGTGTCTTAATTGATTCTATGATCTATCAATGAATTTGTGGATTGTGATTATTTGTGAATGTATATGGTAATGAAATGTGTATATTAATGTTCTTGCTACGATATTGGTTGGTAATGAAATCTGACCGCCATACCCACCACCATCACTGGAAGCCGCGGGAGAAACACAAATTAGTAATTAGTGTAAATTTATGAGTTTATGACACTGTCTCAGTTAGTGTGAATTTCTAGATGGTTGCTTTTGTTCTAACTAATAAAGTTTGCCATTCTCCACAATTCTGCATCTAATAAACTATATTTTCATCTGAAATATATATAATTTAAAAATGAGCAAAATTTCTTGAGATACTCATCAACAATTATACTAAGCTTAAATATACATTGGATGAGAACGGGAGGACAATAGTATCCTATGCCACTCAAATTGGCTTTGTCGATGGTGTTAAATACTTGTTGAGGAGCTATACAGAACTAGTCTACCAGAAGAATAATGATGGATCTTACCCCATTCGCAAGACATGTAGTGGAGGCAATTAAGGAACTAATCATCATGAAAGATGATAATGGTAACACTCCTTTGCATTTGGGTACCATGGAAAAGTATCCTAAATTAGTTTAATTTTATTTTATTTGTGCTTTCATAGATGAAGATGGCGCCATCAAAAATGTCCAAAAGTTTAAACAGAGGATTTGCTTATGCTAGTGAATCCTCCCCAACAAAGATGGCAAATCCAAGCATACGGTCATGGCATGAGAGGCACTCTCACTCACCCAAGATCACAAATTTTGAGTTTAAATGGGTGTTTAAGGTGTCTGTTAATGTAGGAACCAAATGTACAAGTAACTAATAATGAACAAGCAAATAAAGACACAAGATTTAAGATGGTTCACCAAACTTGGGCTACATCCAACATATTTAGTTTAGAATAGTATTAATGTGTTTAAAGGACAAATACAAAACGTGAAGAAATTACAATGGAGATTTAATGTAGGAAGAAATGAGTAAGTAAACTAAGCTATAGGTAAAGCTTTACAATACGACTCTTAGCATACTTTTAACCTAGGACATGAAGGTGTACATATATAAAGGAACATAGGGCACGAGGAGGCCTCAACACATGATGCACAAAAGACATTATCACCACTCCTTAAGGAAGTACTATGGTAATATTACTAAGAATATCTTGACATATTATTATTACCTTTCAATAAACTACAAACCCATGTCAAAACATTATTCATTTTAAGGATACAAATACAATTATGATTTGTGATTATAATAACACCTTCCTTTCCAATAGTAGTTTGTATCAAATGATATATCCAAAAAGAAAACAAAAAAAAGTAAAAAGAATTAATTAACAAAGCATCATTTGATGAAATTCATGAAAATCAAGCTCACCATCACCATCAGTATCATAAACTTGAATCATAGCCTCACACTCTTTAAAAGACTTAGAATCCCCTAATCTTTTTAAAGCATTTTGAAGTCCTTTAGGAGTTATCCTTCCAGACCCTTTTTCATGTTCAAATTCTTGAAAAACCTTCTTCAAGTCATCATGATTATCCTCTCCATCTTTACTCTCCATAAGCGTAACAAAATCTTCAAACTCAATCATACCATCATTATCTGAATCAAGCTCATTAATCACATGTTGAGCTTCTTCATGAGATATGATCTCTCCAATACTGTTAAAGTACCTCCTAAGTTCAAGAGCTGTGATTCTTCCATCGTTGTCCATGTCAAAATGACGGAAAACATCCTTAAGCTCCTCTTCTCGCGTCCTCCCCTTTGGATAAAAAGGGGAGGAAGACGAAGTAAGAGGAGATCTCGGAGAGGTTGAAGATGAAGATAAAGATGTATTTTTGGTTATTGATTTCTTTTTGTTGAGGGCCATTCTAAGTCCTATTACATTTGGGAAGCATTGCCTCATTTTTTTTATGTGTTTGAAATCTAAGTTAGTGTTTTACACACCTTTCGTTATATACTTGGTATGAATGGGTTAAGTTGTGAAAAGAATAGCTAATTAATGTGTGGAAAATGGAACATGGAAATTAATTATAAAAATTTAAGTATAAGTCTTTCAAAAGATTTAAGTATAAGAAATTATTTAATTAGTTGATCAGTTTTAAAAATCTCAAATTCTATTGATCATATAAAATCTGACCTTTGTATCATATTTCTTTTGAAAGTCTGATCAACACAAATCATAAAATAAAATAATTGAAAGATTGGATTATTCTAAGATGAATGAAAATTGAGATTTTTAAAAGGTGATTATCTAATATTGAAATTGTTTAAATTTAAATTTTTCAATAAATTAAGTTGCAAGTAAAAAAAAAGGAATGAATTGAAATGGAACTTGCTAGGGAAAAATAATGATTGGATTCATTTGCGTTTGATTTGGGTTAAGGAAATTACATAGTAGCTTCGTTACGGACCAACTTTCATGTAATCTGACGCATATATGCGGCCTTGTAGTACCACTTGATTATGTCAATTTGCCGACTTTATTATTAGTTATTATTCAATTGAAATGTATGCGCAAATTTTGATTAATATATCATTCTTTCTTTTGATAATAACTTCGTAAAGGGAATAATGTTATATTTTACACTGATTTCTTGGTTTCATATGGAGAACGAAATTTTGAATGGGAATATTAATTATACGAGTTTGTGGACTTATACCTTTGGGTCTAGTCATCTACATTAATAAAAAGTCTACAACTAGAGGTTATTGGTCCAAGATCCTATTGGACTCGCTTCGGATTCGCCCTTCTTTTAAGAGTCTGGGTCTTAATTTTTGAGACTCATCGCATCCGGGTCAGATCTTGATTCAAAAAATATCTGACAAGTCCGGGTCTCAAGGTGCAGACCCGGACCCAGACCCGACCTCGATACCCAAACCCTAGACCCGCCGCTGAGACAAGTGTTTTTACTTATGCATTTAGACAAGTGTTTGGTTTTTAATTATGCATTTAGACAAGTGTTTTTACTTTTTAGTAATTATTTTGTATTTGAATTTTATGGACTCGAACAAGTGTTTGTAATACGATAATAAGTTGCTTACAAAAATACAAAAAAGCTCGCAAAAGGTTCAATTTTGAAAAATCAAAGAGACTTTGTTTAAGACCCATTAAGGACCCTAGACGCGTCAGATCCGAAGGGTTTGGGTCTGAAAATTTTGGACACTTAGGGTCCGAATACGGATCTGAATCTATAAAAAATAAAAGGGTCTGGTTCCGGGTCTGGCCAGACTCGCCCCATGACCATCCCTATCTACAACACAACAACACAAATGTTGTATTAATTAATTAATTAATGTTATTAAGTAGCTTTCGCCTACGGTGGGGTTTAGAGAATTGAATATCGTAACATTATTTGTGCTAGTGATAAGACTAATAAAGAGATTATTTCCAATTGGCAATTGTAGGTTGTAACAAATGTCATATTCAACTTTACATAAATAATAATTGCACATAATTTAATGATCATTTTACTTTAATTTGATCTGTCATAATGTGAAGCTAAAGAACTTAAAATTTAAGCTATCGAAATAACGCCTTATACTTAGAATTTAGAATCTTTTAGTTTTTGAAAATTTGATAGGACTAGTTTAAGTTAAATAATAACAAAATATAATACCATTAGCCATTTTATTAAAAATATAGAGGTTTTAAGAAAATCAATTCTAATAAGAGGGGATTTTTTCGTGGATGTATTAAATAGTTCAGCTTGAATAAGAATATGAAAACGGCTTACATACAATATGACAAAGCGCAACGTTAAAGAATAAAATAGCAAGGCGGGATTTAATAAATTTTTCCTCCGTCTCATTAAATTTGCATTATTTTTCATTTTAGTCCGTTCCACTTAATTTGCATTATATTTATTTTTAGATAATGACCCACTATTTTTTTTAATCTCATCCATATATTGTAACTCTCTTTTAATTTCATCCATCCAATTTATTATCTCTCTTTACTTATTAACTTCTTAAAAATACACTTATTCCTCTTTGATGCAATAGAGTACGGACTAGTAAGTTAAAAAACACAATACACGAGCAAAAAGGCACCGCACACATTATACTTTTATTAAAAACAGCATGTACTTCTCGAAAGCATAAAGCCTTGTAATAGTCAATAAATCTTAAAACATGTTTAATTGAAACGAGTCTATCTAACAGCTTAATTCTTTAATTGATTATTTTAAGATTGTAAGTGACCATTTTAATGTTATAAGTGATCACTATAAGGCTATAATAGATTATTATTTTGACGTTAGAAGTGATCACATTGAAACAAGTATGCATTAAGTCAACCTAATAGAAATAGTCTCACCGTAAAACATTCTTATTTTATATCTTGTAAATTACAAAAAAATTACATTCAATATAAACAGGTTGTCTCGTATGATATTGTTTCATAATGAAATAAATCTATATAATTAGTCTATTTTTCAAATTAATCACTTTAAAACAATAAATAATCATTTTAACACACTAAATATATATGAACAAGTCCTCACCATAAAACCATGTCATTTAACAATTTGTTCAATATGAGTATGATAGCGTTACTTATTCCTTTTTATACTTTGAAGAAAAAATGAGGAGTTTACCTTTGCATAGTTGCATGCACGAATCAGAGAACCACTGGGAGGAAGCGGCCCATATTGAAATTTAATTCAGGCCCTTTTTTAATTTGAGTTGGACCATTAAAGTTTGACGATTTTTCATACACACATATATATATATATATACGAGAAACAAGTTTATATAAGAACCGTGAGAATCAATGTCTTCGGTAAAAACGTGTTACTTTTTTACAGAAAATGTGTTATTTTTGGACAAAAAAATGTTACTTTTAATTTTAAGAAAATCAAGTACTTTGTAGCAAAAAGTGTTATTTTCAGAAAAAAATATAAATACAAAATAGCACTTTTTTTTTAAAAGTAAAACTTTTTTATGTTAAAAGCAACACCTTATTGTGAGTTTTTTTCATAATATTTTTCTTAAGTAACATTTTTTTGCCTAAAAGTAACACTTTTTAGTGAAAAAGTAACAGTTTTTTGTCAAGTAAATTGGTTCTCACAGTTCTCATATACGGATGGTTCTCACTTGAAAATCAATTAAAGTAGTGAAAACTGAAAACAAGTGTACATAAAAACTTAAATGGTGTACATATTTGGGTGGCAATTTTCTAAATAGTTGGACATTTGCTAAATGGTGTACAAACATATTTAAAAAGTGTACATGTTCAGATGACATTTCTGTAAATAATATAAACTTTTTCCTTCACAAAAATATGTACACCCTATAAAATAATATGTACCCTTTTGTATAATATGCATATCTCTGTCTGGTTTTACTTTTCACTTGATCCTTTATATATATATATATATATATATATATATATATATATATAATATGTATATATTCAAGAAATTATAATAAATTGACCTTTTTACTTTTCAAGAAAAATTATGTATCCACTGTTTGCTATTACTAATAGCAAACACGAGGATAGATAATTTTATTTACTTTTACAATTAAAACTTTTTAATAAAAAAATTATAATGAAGATTTTACATGACTTTTGATCAACTTTTTTTTATTTGTTATTAGTAACAGCAAACAAATTTACTTAAAGGCTCAAATTAAAAAACATTTGTTTTAGAAAATAGTTTCAGGGAACAGTAAATTTTTCAAAATTTAAATTTCAAAAGCTCTCGGATACTCGAAATATGGATAGATAGAATTGATTTTGGCCCATTGTTTTTCGTTTATAAATAGATACATGGGCACATGAAAAACATAAAAAATTTTGTATGCAATGGTTGTAATCACCCATAATGGTGTAAAACTGTAAATTGTCTGCGGCTCAGTTTTAATTTTCAATTTTTTAAATATTTTTATACTACATTTAAGACTTAAAAGATTACATTCAAGACTTAAAGTCAAATCTAAAACTTAAAAGATCAATTTCAAGACTTAAGTCGATTTGGTATTATAATTTTTTTAAAATTTCCAATTCTAAATTCAAAAAACAAAATCAAGGCTTAAAAGACCAATTATAACATTATCTTGAATTTGGCCTTTTAAGCCTTAGATTTGGCTTGTTAGGTCTTGAACGTGATCTTTGAAGTCTAAAAAAATTGGAAAAATAAATTACTGATTGTGTTTTTTATGAGTTTAATGCTTGAAATTGACAATTTAAGTATTAAAAATATTTTAAGTCTTAAAATAGGCATTTAAGACTTTAAGTTAGTTGATTTAAAAAAAAAATCAATAGGCTTGATTGGTAGAGGTCGTACAAATGTGGGCGTAGCACAAGATCAGATTCAGTGCATGAAAAATTAAGGTTTAAAGCTACAAATTTGAAAAAAAAAAAAAAAAAAAAAAAAAAAAAAAAAACACTAGTTCTCTTTCTGACTTTGTAAACCACTGTTGAGTTCAATAACTAAATTTAGATAGATTAACAATTAATATAAAAGAAAAAGAAATTAAAAATTTTAATTAAATACTACACCCTCTATATCCATAAAATTGCATTATCTTTATATGGTTAATATTAAAGAGAGTATTTTCATGGATAAATTAAAATTGTATTATCTTAGTGGCGGATATATTAAAATTGTGTGGTTAATATTAAAAGAAAATAAATATTTATGGATGAAAATTAAAAGAAATAGTGGAGAAATTTTCATTATAATAAATATTGCAAAAATAAAGGAATAGGCGTTCATAAGGAAACAAAGGGAGCGATAATTAACCTTTAATTACACTTTTAAAGAAACTTGTTATAATGTAGACAATAACATAATCTTGTTATTATCAGGTACAAATACTTTTTCCGCTACACTAGAAAAAACTATATACGAGGCCTTTTCGCTACTCCAGTAAAGCCAAAGCATCTACATTGGTAATGTTAAATTTTAGGGGTATATGGCAGAAGATTGATAGCCAGGAAGTGTTTGTGAATGACTGGTAGCTGGTATCTCATTGAAACAATTGATAGTATTGACAAGTTGTTTTTATCAATTGGTTTGACCAACTAATTTTAAATAAGGTACTCACCTCATTTAAAAACGACTTACTCATAAAAATAATTTGTTTCAACTAGCTTATTTACCAAATACTAACTAATTGTGTCAAAATAAACTACAATTACTCGATATATATATATATATATATATATATATATATATATATATATATATATATATATATATATATATATTATATGAGGAAAATTTGATTTTGAAGGTACAAATTTAACTCATTCGTTTTTGGAGGTTTGAACTTTCGTTTATTTTTGAAGGACTCAAACTTTGGGATGTATCCGCTTCTAAAGGTTCTTTCGATTTTGGTAACCTGGAATATCAAATTACCTTCTTCTTCTCTTTATTTTCTTCATCTGATTTTTCTACTCAGCCAAGTCTTCTTCATTCCTTAATAATGACATCTTTACCCTTTCTTCCTTTCGCCATTTCTTAACTATTTGTAAATTTAATTAAATAATTAGTATTTAAATCTCCAAAAAAAAATTAAAATCATGTACTAGTGTGTTTTCTAGTGTATTCATATTATTTCAAATTGAAATGTTGAACCTTCAAAGCTGAAGGTTACGGCCGTCAACTTGCACCAAATCATTCTTTTTAAAATAGAAGAATTCACAGTTTAAAGAATTTAGGTATTACATCTACACTAAACCAAGATGGGTTGAACAATGGTGGGTTTATTTACATGTTTAATTTCCCCAATTTAATTTACTCAATTTATGACCTAATAATCAATTGTGTCCTACTTCACCATAAAAACTTGTAATTCCAAACAAATTAAATTGGATATCTCTAAAATCTAACAAAAATCCCATTGGATTTTGGAAATGGAAGAGAATGGAAACAGAACAAAGATGAAGGTGGAAGAACAAAAGAAGAAGACAAACAACATCTAGCTACCTGGCTTCTTGTTCTACGTTTTACACCATACTGGTCCAAACAATAAATATACTGATTTTAACACCAAAATGAGCTAATTCATGAAAATAATCATAATTCTTGAATCTCATCAGCAAATTTTATTGTTTAATGTCTTGTCACAGCAGAATTCAGATTCAATCATTCAAGTGTTTGTTGAGTTTTTGTTGGGTATAGGAATATTTGATTTGTTGTCATGTTCGACTCCTTCAATGCTTTTGGTGGGTTTTATCAAAGAAGGAAAAGGAAGCAGAATGCTTTTGGTGGGTTTTTTCAATGTTGAATGATCAAGGAAAGAGGAAAAATTGGGAAATGAATGAGCTAATTTAGGCTTGACATCAATCAGGACACTTTATGATGGTCAAAGAGTGAAATTTAAGCTGAGGATGAAAGAAGAAAGCTCAAAAGTTGAATTTGGATGAGGAAGAAGAAAAACAAAGAAGTCATTAAAAAGGAAGAAGAAAGTTGTTTTTGGTGAAGAGAAACTTATTCAATCAGTTGACGATAAGATCTTTAAAAGTGAATGCACTCTAAAATTCGAGCCTTTAAAAATTAAACGAAAATTCAAACCTTTAAAAGCGAATAAGCTAAAGTTAATACCTTTAAGATTAAATTTTCCTATATTATATATATATATATATATATATATATATATATATATATATATATATATATATAAAAGTTCGTCTGTGCCATTAATTATAAGGAAAATAGGACATTGTTTGCTTCCATGGGATTTGTGTTTCATTTTTGGTTGTTATTGGAATACAAATATATCTTATAGTGCTTGTCTGATCCTACTTCTAATTTGATTTGTTGATAGAATTACTTAGCCTGAGACATGACTACTTCAAGATAAGGGCAAACAGATGGGATGTTTAATGTCTTGTGTCGGTCAATATTCATTTGATCTGTCTCAAATTTTGCATTTGTTTGGTTGCTGTTCATATTCTTCCCCTCTACTAATTTACTGTCTCTTTCTTTTAGTTTGTTCTATAACTTCTAAATCAATATTTTTATATTTCCAAGCCACCACTTATTTCAATATTTATTATTATTATTATTATTATTATTATTATGTTTTTTAGTTATAAAACTGCATTTAATATCATAGAAATGAGCTTTTACAAGAAGTTTATAGGGAGCTGAGCAACAAGTTGAATACCCACACCTTTTTGGATATAAAAAGCTAGTCTATGATAAATGCGCGCCCTGGACTTGGTGGTACTTGAGTTACTCGAGGAAAATAATGCAATCCGTGATAATAGAACAAGCGTGTTCTCGCCTAATTCCCCGAAAGTGGAGAAAGTAAAAAGGAAGAATTTTTAGTCATTCTCCTCACACTTAGCATTGTAATTTCATAATAATAATAATAATAATAATAATTATTATTATTATTATTATTATTATGGAAATTTCACGTGGTAGCCCTGAGGTTTGCCATAATGTATCAACGTGACCCTTTTGAACCAAAAACGTTAGGAAACGTTAAATTCGAAGCATTAACGCTACTGAACGGCTGAACCCCTTGTTATTCAAATGTCCATTAAAAAATTCATAAGCTTTTAACATTTTTCCCCAAATTATAAACCCTAACTCTACCTTCTTTCATCCAATTTACATTATTTCCCCCAAATTCAAATCCTACTTTTTTCAATTCTTCATCTACTATAAAATTAAGATTCCATTTTACTTAAAATAAATTTTTTTCGAGATACTTTTTCGAATTCGCTTGGAAGTAATAATGAAGTGGTTTGGATTAGAGTACAGAAATATAATTACACACCACAACAACAATTTAGTGCAGTAAAAGCAAGAAGAAATTTTCTCCATTTCATGAATATTACAAAGAGCAGTTTCGGTTAAGGCTCGAAAATTTTCAAACCTTTCCAAAATTCAAGAAGAAATTACTGATCTAGAGCTTGATTGTGATCCTTGTAGATTAAAATTAGGGAATTTAAAATCACTTTTGGGGATTTAGAGTTAGGGTTTGAATGGAATTGGGGGAAATGTTTGGGTGTGAGAGAGAGAGTTTATTTGAGTTTAGTTCAAAATCTGATTACCGCATTAATTTTTAAAAAGTTTTGATTATCATGTAAAAAATCTAAAATTTCAGGATTATCACGTCAAATTTCCCTAATTACTATTATTCCATAACATAATCCAAACATTTAATTTTTTAAACTACTTATTTATTTATGAATTTGATCTAAGCTACTTACAATATATTAATATTAATAATTCATATTATATTATTATAACAAAAATAATAATAAAAGGAATATTTGGTTTTTGATGGAGATGACTAGGATGAGTCTAGAGAAGCTGGTGGCAAATACGGAGTCAGCAGCATGGGTTGGGGGTAATAAAGCTTTAGCAACGAGGAATTTAATTCAGTTTACACATAAACACACAAACACAAAGATGAAAGATCCATCAACATTCAACAACAGGGAAGATAAAGACGAGAGTGAGAGAAATACAGTGATACAGACACGCTCATACAAAAACGACAGATTGCAGCGAACCGAAGCCGCTCCCGCCACGCGTCATCTTCTAAACGACTCTCCTTCAATCTTCGTTTTTCTTTTCCCTCATTATTCGCTTCGCTTTTGCTATAACTGCTTCCTTTGCCCAACTCATCGTTCTCATCCTACACGTCATATTACTATCTTTTTCATTTTATGATTTTTAATAATACTGTATTTGATCTGAAATATTTGTTATTTAAGAATTATTACATTATTTATTATTCGAATATTTTTATATGTTTCAACTAATGTTTTAAAAAAATTGTTAAGTGTAATTTTATTTGAATTGTTTAATCGAATATTTTTATAATATTAAATTGTGATAATCTGTTTTAATAAAACTCAAGATATTAATGATTAAAATAACGTATTGAATTATGTAATAAAATAAAATGTAGCAAGTATAATAAATTGAAGAAAATATGAGCTACAGTTTCATGTATGTGTTTTTTAAATGTTCGGAGGAGTTTCTAAAATCCTACTTGGTTAGTTTTTTTTAGGGGTACTATATAAACTCCTCTTTAAGTCGTAATTTACTAATTATATTTTGTATTTTTGAGATAAATTTTGTTTCTCGCCTCACATATTAATAAAATATGTTCTCTCTATACGTAGACGTAATCAAATACAAAACTCTAATCATTAGGCTTGTTAAAAGCTGACCTGAGTGGTTAATCCAACTTGAATTCAGCCCAAAAAAAGTGGGTTTGAGTTAAGACTTTTGGCTCAATTAGTTAAATGAGTCGATATGACCTGCTCTGTTTATTAAATGTGTTAGGTTAAGGTTAAAATTTAAATTCTTAAACAAACATGTATAACTCATTTAATTAAACGATTGATTCCGAGTTAAATCAATAGTATAACCTAAACTTAATTTGTTTAATATTTTTATATTTTCATAGTAAATACAAAATAAATGACTAATAAACGAAAAGTTTAAGGCTAAAAATATAGACGTAGTTAATGTTAAAGACCTTATAATTTGAAAACAAAAATACTCTGAACGGATTAAGTGGATCGAAATCAAGTCGACCTGCTTTATTGAGGATCAGGTGAGAGCTATGATTTTTTATCCAATTAACTAAATGGGTTAGGTTTCAGTTAAGGGCTTTCTAACATGTTTATATATGACACGAACCTGACTCCAACCCAACCTGATCTACAGACCTACCAATTATACAAACGTTTGTTCTTTTAAATTTGTTATTTTAAGTTATTCAACATATTTTACCTTATTTTTTAATTTGAAAATTTACCGTATATACCAATTTCTTTCAATCTCTTGTAATCGGTAATCCCATAAAAACATTTCAACTTTGAGGTTATGCTCGCAACTCGCAAGCATGCTTTTTGAATTTCTCTTTATTGATTACACAATAAGTAAACTTGCAAGATTATTTACTCTCAAGTCGGCTCAATTCAATTTTTAACCAACAATAAATCTAATAGATATTTAAAAGAACTAACACCCTACATAAAAATAATTCTAACATATTCTCTATATATCCTCGCTGTTCAAAAGGATTTCCCCTTAAAATCTCTAGCATATTTAATCCCAATGGGGGGATCCATCTCCTATTTAAAACACCTAGTAATGATAGAAGTGACTTAACATAGCTCAACGAGCGTGGAAGCCATCGCTTGATTTTTCCACCACCATAAAGAGTAAAGGGACCTATGAATTTTTCTCAATAAAGAGTGTTATAAATCAATACTATGACTGCTGTTAGAGTAAGCTAACAAATGTGGAAGCGTGAGCCTAAAGGTGGCATAAAAGATTCATGATCATGGCTTGAAGGTGTAGGAATTACATCAATGGAGAGTTTATGTGTGAGTTATACATTGAATAGAGAATTAAATAGAGTATGATAAGGATAAGAATGGGAGGCTTGTAGCTTGGCTCTACACAATACAATATAGCACTACACATATAAATAGGCCAATGGGGGACTTGGGAAGCTAAGGCAAAATCAGAATCAAGCAAGCAACAGGTGCCCGGCTGTTTCTTACGCCTTTTTCCAACTTGTTGCAGTCTTCTAGCTCCCTATCGTCTCCTCTATGCTCCCATAACTTCATCTAGTTCGTGTGTAATACATTGCCTTATATGTTAAGGACAAACTCATGTGGACACACTCCATTCACTTGTTTTATGCACATAATGAGAGTTTGAGTGTCCATTACTACTCATAATAGTACATGCTTAAGGTCTAGTAATTATAGTTTGTTACTTTAACCTTTAAGACTAAACTTTTCTATACAACACTCAAGTCACAAACTCTTTTAATAACAAATAGTGATGAGAAATGCATTACAAATGAAAAGTGTGATACTAAAACGTGTCGCAAACAGAAATAAAAAGTGACAGTAAAAAGTGACCCTTTTTGTAGCATCGGTAATATCAAAACTAAAAATACCGACGATTTTTAAAGTGTCGCTAAATTATATTGCATTGCTTTTACGTTTCACAAAATGAAAAAGAGGTCACAAAATATATATATTTTTTTGCAGCAACCTTTTCAATCAAACTAAATAAAAACAATAATTTAAGGAAAATAGACAAACAGGGCCAAAATTTTCACGTGTTCCAAACAATATTTATTTAGTATATCATTTTTTGATTTTGAACATAAGTTAAGGGGTGGTAATCTTAAAAGTAAAAATAAAATTGCCATAATTTTTTACCTGGGGGAGGGGGGCCTTTAAACGGAGATGCAATTCATGTATAGTGACGGTTTTGTGTCTAGATTCGATACTTAATGGCTGAAGAAGTACATCAGATCATGATGGTGTAAAATTTCCAATTGAACATTGTCATACATTTTGGTTATATTCATTGTTCGAATGCATGTAGCTTTAGAGTTGCACCTTCAAAGAGAAATATTTTCGAACCGCAACTCGATCAATTATACAGAGTAGATTACGTGATGTGAATTTGTAATTTACTCTTCTTATAAGGAGTGTTTAAAATAATTTTTAATTCTAACTACAAGGTCGGTCCTGAGATTTGAAAGGCTCAGGAAAAATAATAATTATGAGCCCTGAACTAGTAAATATTCCTTTTTAGACCCCTGACTCTTAACTATTAAAGTGTCGTTATTCTAAAAAAATTTGGATGGACGTATTAGGATCGCAAACCCCTATTGCCTCCTTAATCCTAATAGGGCCAACTTTGCCCGACTAAAATATAAAAGGTACTATTTAGATTCTTTAGAGTAGCACCGGTATTTGATTTAAATATGTAAGTTATTATGATCAAATGATCTTAATAAATAGACAGATGAAATATATAATTATTAAAAATCAATATAATTCGTGTATTTCTTTCATTACAGGGTAGAATAAGGGGGAGAAGAGAAGTACTTGGAAACTTAATTTAAGATTTTATCTCAAAAAAATAATACTTACACCAATTAAAATAAATCTAATTCTCTCATCCTTATAATTTAAGTTAAATACCTTATCAGTAAAAGTATTTGTCTATATGCGAGATTGTGAAGTGTACGATAGTATCATAGTATTGAATCAAAAAGAATGTGCTATTATGCATTTATGCTAACAGAATAATAAGTCGAATATGCGTGTCACATTGAAGAATATATACATGTTGCCCAACTCTAAAATCTAAATACACTTTCTTCTTATTTTGCACTAATTGTAAAATAAATAATATATAATGCAAAGAAAAATTAGATTGAAGAATATGATAAAATATAAATAGATAATATAATTAAGTGGTTATAATAGAGGGTTAATATAAGTATCAATGAGATTAGAAAAAAAAGTGAAACTATTGTCAAAAACTAATACAACATCAGTATAATAAATTAAAATAAAAAGTAGTGCAAAATAAAAATGACATAGGATTACTAATCACGTAAGCCAACGGTGAATCAATTATTTTAGAACCAATTATTTTTCCCCTAACACATAGCATAGCCTTTTAAATGATTTGATAACTAAATATTGTTAAATTGTCCATTTATTACCCTATATAAGTTTGTTGTTCCACGTTAGAGAAACAACAAATAATATCTTACTTTATAAATTTGAGGAGTAATAATTACTATTACTACAAAATAGTTTTAGATGTGAAGCTAACTCCTTAAAGCTTATTTTAGTATGTTACATCTTCTCTTCCTTATTTGAATTATTCATATCTATTTTCTAAATCCTATCGGATATTTATTATGTAGGGCTAGTAAAATGATGAATTAGGTATTGATGAAGTTGTTATCTATCGTGATGTTGATGTGATTCATTTAAATTATTTAGGTATTGAATGAATTAACTTTAGAATATTTATTTATTTATTCTAATGGATACGTACAATGTTTAATTCTTCTATTTCTTATTTATTTTTATTTTTCTAATTTATCAAATTTATTTTTGTAAAAATGTACATTGGGTCATGATTCATTCTTAATTTGTTTATAAGTAGCTCTTATGTAGAGTGTTTTTAAATTCTTATGGAGTATTATTTTTATTGATATGTTTGCTTAGTGATCTTACCTATTCGCAAATAATCATGTGCATAGTTATTGTATTTATGTTACTAATAATGTAATAAATAAAATATACTAACTATTTACTAACATTTTGCAATTCAATTATGTAAAGAAATCAAATTAACAAATTTGTGCATTACACGTGTATCTTACTATTGAACAACATCATTCTCCCCATCAATTTTCCTTAATGCTCCAAACAAAAACTTGAAAGCAATTAAAAAAACTCTTATATCATCTAATTGTTAAGCTCATCAAGTAGTCCACGGATAAATAATTGGGACCTACCACAATTTTCTATCAAAACCTCCATCATACATAATAAAACCTTTAAATTTCGTAAATTTATCCCCATATCAAATTCTAATAGACATATTAAGCTCCATTGTGTTTATAAATTGAGATAAAACCCTAAAAATTCAAATTTACATATACACAAAATCAACATTCAAGCATAAATGAGAAAAACCTAATTTTTAAGAAAAATTTGAACCTTTAAAGCAACATTGCAAGGTTTAATTGAGCAATTAAAAAGAAATATTTGCTTGTGTACTAAAGATGTTCTCGAAAAAAAACTTCACAAAACCTTGAAATCGCCCTTCGCAATTGAATTTCAAATTCAGAAACGATGGACTGCAATTGAAGGGTTCAAGAAGGCGATTAAAAAATATTTTGGATTGAAGAAAATATTTTGCATGTGATAGGTTGAAATGGAAATAGTCTAATTTACTTTTTTAAAACAGTATGTAACGTGACAGCTATAACTAGGTAGGTAAAAGTATTAAATGGTTTCTTGATTACCAATTAAAAAACTCTTTATTTGCAAATAAGACTTAAAAATTAGCCTTTTGTAAAATAAATTAAAGATTAACTATTTAACTGTATACGGGCTAAAAATTAGCATATTTATTAAGCAAAAAATGTTACCAAAGGATGATGACATCCGTCCTCGTGCAGCATAAGTTTGGCAAACTCATCTTGGAAAACAAAACACCCAAAATATACGAAATTACACATAATTAAATAAACAAAGGGTCATATTTGTAATGCAACTAATCTTTTATATGGTAATTTTCATAAACAATCAAATACAATGTTTTTATGAATTATTAAATACTGAACTTTAGTAGAGGTTGAAATTAAAAAAATATGTAAATATAAAATTACCTTAATCCTTCTTTATTTGACATATATAAAACTTAATATAAAATAATAAATTATAGAAGTACATATAATATTTAATGAGTAATCTCCTAATACTATATAATTTTGGCAAAGACTAAACCCTCATCAATTCTCACTACCTACAAATTCTATTAATTTCATATACTTCGTAACTTAATCTTGAATCAAAACAAAACATATGAAAATCAGATCATGGCCTCAAATAAAAAAGTATTTATTTTTAGGAAAAAACAAAAAATATTTTAATCTTATTATTTCCTTCTCTTAAATTGATTCGGTAATTTTGAGAAAAGTGTGATAAGTGGCAATGAGAAGGCTAAAAAGGGCCATAAAAGAAGCAGTAGTTCTAGTAAACCCCCGGTCACCCACTGAGTTTAGACGGACTACTCTTATTTATATAGAAATTGTATTCGGAATTCAGAAGCCGAAACCAATGCCATAAAAATAAAAATAAAAATAAAAAATAAAACAGAAAAAAAAAAGAGAGAATTAAGAAGAGAAATATGAAATCGTATTGTTGGAAGGAAGGAAAAACATGCGTGAAATGGGTTCGTAAATACTTCAAAGATTGTCTATGTAATATGAATGATGATTTATCGTTTTCGTTTGGTATTCTTAGTTTATTATCATGGGGTGTCGCTGAAATCCCTCAAATCTTCACCAATTTTCAAGCTAAGTCTAGCCATGGCGTCTCTCTTCTTTTCCTCCTTGGTTGGGTTCTTGGGTATTTCTTTTTATTTTTTTTTTATTTCTCATTTTCCTTTTTTTTTTCTTTTCAGAAAATTATTGAAATATCTTATAAAATAATAATTTTGTGAAAGAAATAAATTGTAATCCATTTTTTATTAGTAGGATACTATAGATAAAAAAAAATTTGAAAATTAGAAATGCATTCATTTAACATTTCATTTTTGTTTTCAGTGATATTTTTAATCTTGTGGGTTGCCTTCTTGAGCCTGCTACAGTAAGTTTTCTTCTTCTTCTTCTTCTCCCTTTTCATTATTATTCTTTTAACGTTTTCCTTCTAAGACTAATTTTTGTACTAATAATGATTAACAAGGATTGTTAATTTATTTTTGAATTTATGTCTGAATTTGGCTAATTAAAAGGCATTACTTTCTTTTATAAGCTTGCTTTGAGCTTTGTTTAATGAGTTTGTTTGTTGTGTTGTGATTTTGCAGCTGCCAACCCAGTTTTATACAGCCTTTGTAAGTAACTTTGCCTAAAACTTTACTACTCCTATTTTTGGGTTTTTGCTAATAATTTGTATTATTTAATAATGCATCAATTTTATAAAAAGGGAGATGGAAAATTTAATTTGAAAATGCAAAAGAGAAGTCAGAGATTTATTTAAAAATTAGAATAAGATAGAGTAATTTTTAAAGAAAATACTTGAAACTTGTCAGTTTTTTATTATGCTAAAAGAAGATTGTAATGAATAGTTTTTTTAATAAGCTTTAGCTCTTTCTCGAGACTCGGTTAATGATAGAAGTTTTGAGAGCACGCCAAAATTTGTAGTCAGACCCAAATAAATATTATATTGTATTAATTGAATACAAATATTTGATTACATCATAATTTGTACAAGAATATTTTTGGTGGGACACTTGTTTCACACCTATACACTCTTCACTTATGTTTTCATGTGAGCTCATATCTCACTTAACCTCTCACACGGTCACACCTCTCATTATAAGGTGTACATCTCTTGTGCACATCATTGGTGCACACCCACCTTAGTATGCTAAACAATCTATTTATACTAAAGTGTAGGGAGTTTTAGAAGTTTATTACACAAATTTACATTTCTCTAGAGTATTCTTATATATTTACTCTTCTAAATTTTTCTATCATTGTTTTGAGTTTTTAGACTCAATTTAATCTAATTTATTCTAGATTTTTCATATTAGATTCCATCGATTACAATAAACAAAGTATGGTCATTAAGAAAATCATTTTATATGCTACTATAAATAAATGGGAAGACTTTTGGTATCATTATTAGATACAGACAAACTAGTTACTATTAATACTTTCTATGAATTTTTTCTAAAATCCGTGCGATTCTTTAGCTGCATCTTTCGAGTATGAGTTGTTGCCTTTCTTCCTTCCCCAAACTTTGATTATATTTTTTTTATGAGCGGGATACACTGGTTATGATAATGATGACTTTTATGAATTTTCAATCGAGGATTTGATGTACCATCTTATGATTTGCTGATAAACTTCAGAATCGTGAATCAAAATAAGTAAATTATGGTTGTTTTTGTACTATATTAAGGCTCTATTAAGGAAATTGTGAATTCAAAAGCGAAATAGCAGACTTTTCATGTTAAACGAAGTTGATGTGTTAATAAAGTACTTAACATGGATTCTTTGAGCATGTACTTGCAAATTTCACTAGGAAATATTTGAGCCTTTGCAGAAACTTGGATTATGTTTCTTGTTAGTAATCAAGCTCTTAAAAATACTCATCCAATTTCCATTATTGCAATTGATGCTCATTTTACTGTAGTGATTGAAAAATTTGTCTTTGTGAGACAAATCCAAAGTCACCCGTGTTAGTTACTTTAGTCGACCTTAATATTGTAGAATTAAGATTCTGTGGTATCGTGGTTAATTCGATTCTGTGCTTCTGGAAAACCAAACAAAAACAATTATGATAGTTTGCTATCAATTAATGTAACTGTTAAATTAGGCTGGACTTATTGTGAATGCCAGCATATTAACGGGGGACACAAGTGCACACACTTCATAAGCCAAGGACACCATTTTCAATTTATCGATGTGGGATTATCCCAACAGTAACACTAATTTCTATGTTCGAATTACGAAGTGAAGTTATATTTTGATTATAATATAAGTCATAAAATTTATTTTTTTGTTTATGAAGCTTTACACAGCCAGCACAATAGTGCTCGTGTTGCAGAGCCTGTACTATGACTACTTCTACAAATGGCTGAAATGTCGTCATAATATAGTCCATCATGAAGAGGTAATCCTTTGTCCCAGAATTCATTTATGTCATTCTCATTGTACAATAGACAAGTAGTTGGGATTTCATAATATGAGATAATAATTGCTTTTTTTTAGGTGTCCTTGGAGTTTTAATACAGAAGCTTATTAAATTGGTACATTGATTATTTGATTCATGCACACTCTATTTATTTTAAGTTGCAGATGATGTTTGTTAACAAATGTCAATTCACTAAATATTTGACCCCAAACCCCACCGTTGCGTGATGACATTGGAGTAATGAAATGTTGTTAGAGCTTTTTAAAAATCCAGCTTTTACGAGCAATAGTAGTATATACCATTACTATTAAAAAGAAATGTGTCATTTTCAGTGTCACATGATTCGCTAATCTTCTCTCAAATCGCGAATCAAAAAACGCGAATTATAATCGGTGTTGGGCTATTCTTGGGAAAATTTGAGCGAATCGTGAATTCAATAAGCGAATTATGTTATGCTAGTCATTTTTGATATTTGAGATGATCTTTCTATATGTGATGAAGTACAACTAGTACATGACTAGTATTTGTGAATACATCAATTTCGATTTTTCATAGGCAAAATTCATCATTGAATATGAGGAAAATAATGTTGATTAAACATCGTGATGAAATTGTGTAGGAGTTAGAAGACGAGAAAAAACCACTGAATCCAAAACCGACCCAGGGAAGTATGCCAATTGCTTGTGCACCAGTAAGAGCTCCAACTCGAAGATATTACACGTAAGTTCTCTAACTAGATAATCCTGGAAAGACAATGAGCATACAATCAAATATATGGATTATGAGTTTAATTTTTTTGTTATCCGTGATGCAGGTCAGCAAGGTCTCTAGCTGGAAGTGACACACCCCCTTTTAGATCTTATCTGATTGTTGGCCCCAGGAGTGGTCCATCAGTGTTAGAGCATGAGGACCATTCATCTTCTGATGAGGAAGAAACTAATCCTATTCCAATCCCTCCCAAGAGAGGTACCACTAGCCTGCCTAGACAGATTCCTCGTCCGGTAAGTAATCGTTTCTTTTTTCCGGCGAAGATGTTATTAAATTTGTCATTTGTCCCTTTCTTGAGTTGTTAACTTGTTTGGACCATCTTACCAAAGAAACAAAGATCTTGCCTTTTTTATTTGATAAGCAAAAAGTCATTTTCATTATCTAGATTAGTTACATATGAACAGTTCATACGACATTCTATTGCCCCCAATGCCATTAATCTGATCCGGCCTTTAAAGAGATTAGATGTACGCAACATTACCTTTGTAAATAACAAACAAATTGTTTTTGATTGAACTAGTGACAGATGATGCAAAGATTAAATCATCCAAGATTGTTATTTGTATCTTAGCATGGTAGGGTAAAATACTCAAGTTTCCATCTTAAAATTCCTAAGTACCCAATCAATGCATATAAAATGGGATTGATGTTTACAATTCAAGGACAATCTTGAAAACTACTTGGTCCCCTTTACATTATTATACACTAGTGGTTGTATGGATGCTGTCTTAATCAACTTGTTAGGGACTCAAACCTTAGATAATAGATTGTCAACAAGAATACGAAAAGTTCTAGAGGAACTCTTTAGATTTTCTGAAGATGCTCAATACCTGCAAGACTCTTTGTGGACCCATGCTGTTGTATTTATTTTAATTTAAGTTGATGAAGCAAAAATCAAATCGAAATCCTTTGTTTTATAAGGACCAGAAAATATGAGGCGACTCGAAGTTATTTTGTCATCTAGTTGATGTGATATACTGATATCACTTGGCATGGTTTTTATAGAGATATTACTCACTGTAAATGTTGACAAGATAATTGTGGGGGATGAATAGAAGGACTTAATGCAAAAAAATAATTGATACTAGGTTAGAAATCTTGTAGCATGTCCCTTTTTTCGATGGACTAAAGATTTATACTTTATAGTTCTTTTGTTTCGGATTCTAATATAGACTAATAAAATGGCTCATTAAATCATGTGCATTTTTATTTATGTGAAGTTGCAGATTATATTTGCTACAACCTCTTTATTATTAGTAGCAAGGGTAAGGTTGTATTTATTTGACCCACCAATCCCCATACGTCACACTAGATGGGAACCACTAAATGGCATTGGGATAATTGAATATTGTTGTTGTTAGATAATTCTCTTTTGTAACATTATCTTACCTATGAATTGTCGATGCAGGCTGCTCGAGGAGCAATAGTGGCTGCGACTGTCAGCTTACCATTGGGAGGCCATGCGTTATCAGAAGCTTTTAGGGGCCTTTCTGGGAGGAGAATGTTAAGCGTATGTTTTTCGCATTTACTGCATTTTATTAATTTCTTTTGTAGTCATTACTTAATAGCAACATAATTAATGAGCATGTACGAATTATGATCTAATTGCGACTGATTTATAGATGCAGGAACACAGTCCTCAGCACAGTGCAGTTGGTCAGTGGTTGGGATGGATGATGGCAGCTATTTACATGGGCGGTCGCATTCCTCAGATCTTATGGAATGTGAGTCATTCTTTTTTTAAACAAGATCATATATTTGGTTAAATATGATTAATTTCCTTAAATTCTATTCATACCAAAACACCTTATACTAACGAAAAATTGCTGCTGTCTTTTATTGGCCAGATCAAAAGAGGAAGTGTGGAGGTAAGTACTAATAAATTTGTCATGGGACCTTATAAACACTTTCCACCATATCAATTATACAGTTGCCCTTATTCATGTAATGGAAAACCCTGTTGTCATTTTGTTTTTGTAGGGCCTTAATCCACTGATGTTTGTATTTGCACTTATCGCTAATGTCGCCTACGTTGCTAGGTATTCTTTTTAATTCCTGAATTATTCTTGGTGTAGAAATAAGAGAAAATATTAATATATGCTACACTTGTTGATGACTAATATCTATGACTAGTTTCAAAAACTTGGCATTATGAATATTGTTACTACTTGAAACATTTCCTTAATTAGAGTTGTGACCAATGTTACATGAATCGCAAATTCAAAAAGTAGTTTAGTCGATGACCATTGAAATAGACTTGTACTTGTGAACTACATGAGCGAATCAAGGTCTAGTTGTACGCCCTCGCGTATTGTAACTCATTGAGCTATACTATGCGTGGTTCTCGACTTATTTGTAATCTTTTTGGTACATAATAAGTGTTGGTGCATAATCGATGCATTCTGAATTCTTTCTCTATGTCAAATGCAGCATATTGGTGAGACGTCCAGAATTGGAGGAAATCAAAGCAAACTTGCCTTGGTTGCTGGATGCTATAGTATGCGTGGTGCTCGACTTATTTGTATCCTTTATGTTCTTTGCTTTTGAGAACTGAATACTTAGGACTCAAAAGATCTAGATTGAAACGGTAGAGTAATTGTTTGTAAAATGGTTTGTGATTCCTTGACATGAACTCTTTTGAAGATAATAATGCAGTATGTCTATTACAAACACATACGAAAGAGGAATGCAAGAGAAGAAGATCACAATAACTACTACGAGGAAGCGCAAAAACCAGTTGTATCTTGACTCCTGACTCCTGAGTAACTTGTAGCATTACATACTACCCTTGAAGGAGGGATCAAAGTGTAGCTTATGAAGGCATAAGCGAATTGCGAATTTGGTTCTTGTATCTTAATCTAATGAAACTATGCTTATGTACATTCGATTTTACATAAATGCTAACCATTGGAAATGGTCTCTCCAATGTTCGTCTATATAAATGTTTACAAATTATTAGCTAGTTCAACTAATATAAATCAAAATCGCACAACTTGACAGCCGTGTAGGAATCAAATAACCTTTCTACGCATTTTTCAATTCAGGTCCCCTTCAAGATTAAACAACCAATCTTAACAATTTTTGTTGTTTCCACAAAGTGGAACTACCCTACTATAAAGACTGACTCTTGACAACAAGCATGTTAGCAACAAACCTTGAAAAGAAGTCCCATCATGGGCTCATGAGGAGTCCACTCACCCCCCTCATCATGAACAATGTTTGAGAAACTAATTGGATATTCATGAACATTGAAGACCCTAACCCTAAGCGATAAAGGGAGAGATTAGGGAACTATGAGCTCGATGGAAAGGATATCGTCAATTCACTTCAGCATTAAAGGAATGACTCTTGTAGAGAAACTCAGAGAATATAACAACTTAAAAGACACATGGTACACTGCCACATCCTATCGTAATTCAACTTAATCGACCACTAACTTTTAATTTTGTCTTTTCACAGTATCTGTCTTGTCTCATGAAAATACTCGCCATAACTAATTACGATAAGTTGGACACTCACAGGTCACTACAACAAAACAATACTGGTAATTTCACTAATTAAATTTTGTTTTACAATAAATTTAAAAGTGAAACTAAAACAACAATATTACATTTTGATGAACACTGAACAAAACCGGTTGGTTGACTTATGGAATAGATTGACCTTGTATAAGTAAAATAACACAATATAAAACCAGCTAAAACAAGGGTAATAACCCTAATACACCCGCAACCAGGTATATGATATGGATGTGTTAAGAATGAGGAACACGATTCATCTTGATTGGACGCTTTGTAACTCTAGTTGGCGTAACCTCGACAGACTCCACAAAAAATATGATCAACAACATCAAACCATGGTGCTCTCGAAAAAGTGCCCCTTGGAAAGTAGCTCATCTTCGGTTTCTTTGTTGCTTCTTTCCTTAACTTAACCAATGTTTATATTAAGCTTTAATTGTTAAATTGGGCTGGACTTATTATCAATTTCATCGTATAATCAATAAAGTAAAAGATGCACATACTTTATAAACCAGGGAGATACCAGGCCAAAAGCATATACAATAGAAAGAAGGGCTCCAATGACTGACAAAGTGTGTGCATCATCTTTAATTACGAAAGGGAAGGTACTTAGACCCTTAAAAGCCAAAAGGGTATGTAGAAGGAAGTGAGAAAAACAAAGTATGGACAAGAGCAATAAAAGAGATTAAAGCTTTGATGAACAAAGCATACATACAAAGATAAATGGTGTTTTGGACACTTTCCCCTCAAACATGATTATTTTTCACTAATTAATCAATATTTTATTAATGAAATACCACTCACTATGTTTGATCACATACTATTAAGCTTAAAGTTTCTACTTTTAATGGAGCTCACTCATATGATACAAGAGAACACTCTAGGATTCTCAAACCTTATTTTCCCTATGTATTAGCCATATCCCTATGTGTTTAAACCTGATTTAAGGACTTTATACAATCCCTAAAATATTAGAATGAACCCTATTTCAAAAGCCCGAACATGGTCACAATGTTTAAGTCACAAATCCGCTCGAATGGGCATCAGCTCCTAGTCATTCATTGGATCCTACTGTTGGTTGCCTCGTTCAAGGCATCATACAAGTATCTTGTGCCTCGCTTAAGGCACACCAATCAACTCTTCTTATGCATCTTCTTGCATTGTTCAAGGTATCTCTTGGCTTGCTCAAGGCACTGTTTATGAACTCCCATCTTCTTGTTCTTTATTGCTCCACATCATGACACGTCAAAGAGCGTTCTTTATTGCTTTCTTGAAGCCTCATCAAAGCACTCAATCTCCTTGCATCCCCATCGTCGCTTTAACCAAAATGTCACCACCTCAAAAGAGGCGTCACTACCCTAACAAGGGTTCCAACCATGACTAATGACAACTATAAGCTAAGTTTTGTATGAGACCGTCTCCCAATGAGACAGATCCATATAATTAGTTCATTATTCTAAGTGATCATTTTAAAATTGTAAGTTATTACTTTAAAGAATTAAATATACATGGGTTAACCCAAAATAGATGGTCTCACCATGAGACCGTCGCATTTAAGAATTTGTCTTTGAAAAATGTCTTAATGGAAATATTTAGCATATGAGTAAGATTTACATAATTAAAATAGTGGGTTATAGACTTACATAGAATGTTTGGTAGGGTAATTACCATATGATTCTGTAAAAAAGTGAATATAATTAATTGTATATGCATGTTAATACTATTTACACATGAATTTGTGAGCGAGCCCACTGATATCCATGGTCATGATATGTCCACACGAGTTGGTCCATATGACGGTATAAATGGCTACAAATTGGTTTTTAAAACATGAAAAATCTTATATTAACCTAATGGACGATTTTCTCTTTTATCTTGGCCTTGTGACATTTCAATTCTCATGATCTCATCTCATACAAATTTCATTAATTTCTAAAATTTCTTTTACTTAACCATGAATCGAAACAAAACCTGCATGAATCAAATCTTCGTTTCAATTGAAAAGCAATTACTTACTACTTTTAGAAAAAAATTTAAATCAAATATTCTCCAGTCATTTCCTTCTCTAAATTGACTCGGTAATTCAAGTAAAGTATGGCAAGTGGCAAAGAGAAGGCTAAAAAAAGCCATGAAAGAAGCAGTAGTTCTCGTAAACCAAATTGCACCCACTGAGTTTAGACGGACTACTCTTTATATGGAAATTCAACTCGGAAATCGGAATTCAGAAGCCGATACCAAAGCCATCGAAGAGAGAATTTGGAAGTGAGAAATGAAATCGTATTGTTGGAAGGAAGAAAAAAGATGCGTGAAGTGGATTCATAAATGCTTCAAAGATTGTCTATGTAATGTGAATGATGTTTTATCGTTTTCGTTTGGTATTCTTAGTTTACTATCATGGGGTGTCGCTGAAATCCCTCAAATCTTCACCAATTTTCAAACTAAGTCTAGCCATGGCGTGTCTATTCTCTTCCTCCTTGGTTGGGTCCTCGGGTATTTCTTTTTTTTTTTTTTTATTTCTCATTACCCCTTTTTTTTCTTTTCAGAAAATTATTGAAATGTCTTATAATATACTCCATAATTTTGTGAAAGAAATAAATTGTAATCCATTTTTAGTAGGATATTATAGATAAAAAACCTAATTAAGTTATGTTACATTTCAATTCTTATTTTCAGCGATATTTTAAATCTTGTGGGTTGCATTCTTGAGCCTGCTACAGTAAGCTTTCTTCTTCTCCCTTTGCATTTATTCTTTTCACTTATTAATTAATTATTATGTTTTCCTTTTAAGCCTTATTTTTGTACTAATGAATGATTAACAAGGATTGTTAATTTATTTATGGATTTATGTCTAATTTTGGCTAATTAAAGGCATTACTTTCTTTTATAAGATTGCTTTGTTTAATGAGTTTATTTGTTGTGATTTGCAGCTGCCAACTCAGTTTTATACAGCCTTTGTAAGTAACCTTGTCTAAAACTTTACTATTCCTATTTTGGTTTTTGCTGAAAATGGTGTCATGGATTATAATTTCCACCAAAAAGTTAAAATAATTTAATAACAATACTATAAATAGTCGTATTTTATGGGAACATAAGTAAAGGAAAAATTACTTAAGAAAATGAAAAATCTAACGTGAATATGACAAAAGAGAAATTAGACATTTATTGTCAATTGAATCTCTAATAAGCTTGAGAATCGTCAATCAAAATAACAAAGTTCTGATCAAAACCGAATTAGCTAACAAATCATATTACACGGAATTGACGTGTTAATAACATACTTAACATGGGGCACATTTTATTCTTTTGACTTTAGTCTATACTTGCCAATTTCACTAGAAAACATCTGAGCCTTTGCAGAAACTAGGATTATATTTCTTGTTAGGAATCAAAATGTCATAGAAAAACCATCCAATTTCCATTAATGCAATTGATGCTCATTCCTACCATATTATTATTGTGAAAGCCATAGAAATAAAAGTTAAAATGATAGTGCTGAGAAGGTTTACCAAATGTGGTATCATATCAATTATCAAAGATTTTACATTCCTTCCATCTGTTTTTATTGAAAAATTTGTATTGTTGAATTGATCGTCAAATATAGATATTAATTTTGTGCTTCTGGTAAACCAAACAGAAACAATTATGATGGTTTGCAATCAATTGATTTAATACTAATTTTGTGTTCGAATTACGAAGTGAAGTTCTGTTTTGAGTCCTTAGGCATATTTGAATATGAAAGTCATAAAATTTGTTTTTTTGTTTAAGCAGCTGTACACAGCCAGCACAGTAGTGCTCGTGTTGCAGAGCCTGTACTATGACTACTTCTACAAATGGCTGAAACGTCGTCATAATGTAGACCATCAAGAGGTAATTCTCTATGTCCTAGATTTCATTTATGTCTTTCTCATTGTATAATACACAAGTAGTTGGAACCACTAATTCAAAATATAAGATAATAGGGTGCACGTGAAATCTAAATAGGAGAGCTTATTAAAATGGTTTGTTAATTCATGCGCACTTTTTATGTATTTTAAGTTGTAGATAATGTTTGCTACTACTGTTTGTTCATAAAAGAGCGTACAATGAGCCCCCAAACCCCAGCGCCACCTAATGGCATTGGGCTAATGAATTGTTATTAGAGCTTATTAAATGATCCACTTTTACTTGCAATATTAGCATATACCATTACTATTATAAAGATATGTGTCATTTTTAATATCATTGAGATGATCTTTCTGTATTTGATGAAGAACAACTCGTAGATGACTCGTATTTGTGAATTGTGAGTTGTGATTTGTGATTTATGAATACATCAGTTTCAATCTTCAAACGCGAAATTCATCTTTGAATATGAGGAAAGTAATGTTGATTAAAATTTGTGATGAGATTGTGTAGGAGTTAGAGGACGATAAAGAACCACGAAGTCCAAAACCGACGGATCAGAGAAGTAGTCCAATTGCAAGTACGCCAGTAAGAGCCCAAACTCGAAGATATTACACGTAAATTCTCCAACTAGATAATCATGGAAAGACCAGTAAGCATGCAATCAAATACTTCATATATTGATAATGATTTTAATTTCTTTTTATTATCCATGATGCAGGTCAGCAAGGTCTCTAGCTGGAAGTGGCACCCCCCCTTTTAGATCTTATCTGACTGTTGGCGCCAGGAGTGTTCCATCAGCGTTAGGGCATAAGGACCTTTTATCTTACGACGAGGAAGAAACTAGCCCAATTCCAATCCCTTTCATGAGAGGTACTACTAGCCTGCCTAGACAGATTCCACGTCCGGTAAGTAATTGTTTTTTTTTGCCGGGGAGAGATGTAATTAAATTTGTCATTTGTCTCTTTGTTGAGTCGTTAACTTGTTTGAACCGTGTTACCAAAGAAACAAAGATCTTGTCTTTTTTATTTGAGAAGGCAAAAGTCATTTTTATTATTTAGATCACTTGCTGATTTTAGATTTGAGAACCAACTAATGTATGATGGTGGTTGTATGTGCATTTAGTAACATATGATTCAATTACCCCAACGCCATTAATTGGCTCCGAGCTTTAAAGAGGTTAGTGATAACAAACACATTGTTTCTGATTGACTTGTGACAGATGATGGAAAGATTAAATCATCCAAGATTGATATTTGTATCTTAGCATGGTAGGGCAAAACACTCAAAGTTTCCATCTTGAAATTCCAAAGTAGCCAATCAATGCATATAAAATGGGATTGATGTTTATAATTGGAGGACAATCTTGAAAACTAATTGGAGGACAATCAATGAACTTGTTAGGGACTCCAACCTTAAATTGTCTGAAAGAATACCAAAAGTTCTAGAAGAACTTTTTTGATTTTCTGAAGATGTTCTATACCTGCCAGACTCTTTCTGGACCCATGATGTTGTATTTATTTTAATTTAAGTTAATGAAGGGAAAATCCAATCATTCATTCCTTTTGTCTTACTTATAAGCACCAGAAAATGAGGCGACTCCAGGTTATATTGTCATCTAGTTGATGTGATATCACTTAACATGATTTTTATAGAGATAATTACAGACTGTAAATGTTAACAAGATTAATTGTGGTGGATGAAGAGGACTTAAAATGCAAAAAATGAATTGATAATATCATACTAAGTTAGAAATCTTGTAGTATGTCCCAATGGACTAAAGGTTTATAGTTCTTTGGTTTCGGATTATAATAACTAGTAATGGAATATCGTTGTTGGAAATATTGTAACATTGTCTTACCTATGGATTGTTTATGCAGGCTGCTCGAGGAGCAATGATGGCCACGACTGTCAGCTTACCATTAGGAAGCCATGCATTATCAGAAGCTTATAGGGGCCTTTCTGGGAGGAGATTGTTAAGCGTATTTTTTTTTCCGCATTTCCTGCATTTTATTACTTCCTTCTGTAGTCACTAATTATATGCAACATTATAAATGAGCATGTACAATTTCTATGTGACTGATCTACATATGCAGGAAAATAGTCCTCAGCATAGTGCAGTTGGTCAGTGGTTGGGATGGATGATGGCAGCTATTTATACGGGTGGCCGCATTCCTCAGATCTTTTGGAATGTGAGTCATTCTTTTTAAACAAGATCATATATTTGGTTAAATATGATTAATTTCCTTAAAATTGTACTCTTATATTGAAATACCTTATACTAACAAAAAGTTGCTGCTGTCTTTTATTGACCAGATGAAAAGAGGAAGTGTGGAGGTAAGTACTGATAAATTTGGCATGGGACCTTACAAATACTTTCCTCCATATCAATTTTACAGTTGCCCTTAAACCCTGTTGCATTTTGTTTTTGTAGGGCCTTAATCCACTGATGTTTGTATTTGCACTTATCGCTAATGTCGCCTACGTTGCTAGGTATTCTTTTTAATTCCTGAATTATTCTAAGACATAATGTGCCTGGTTTACTTTAATTTAGAAGAGAATATCTCAGAATTTACTACACTTGTTAATGACTAATATCTATTAATAGTTACAAAAACTTAGTAGTATGAATAATATTACTACTTGAGACAACATTTCTTTGATTAGATTTGTGACCAATGTCACACGAATCGCAAATTCATAAACCAGTTTAGTCGACGAACATAGACTAGTATTTGCGAGCTACATGAGCGGATCAGCTGGCGAATCAAAGTCTAGTTGTATGCTCTCGTGTATTGTAAAGTCACTGAGTTGCTCCTGAAATTTCTGAACAACAAGATCTTTCTGGTTTACGTTTATGTGAGTCTAGCCGATTACCTCAAGCTCAATTTTAACTTGGCCGGCTCATTCTATTATTATTATTATTATTATTATTATTATTATTATATGTGTTGCTACATAATCAATTTCAAGCTGAATTCCTTCTCTATACCAAATGCAGCATATTGGTCAGACGTCCAGAATTGAAAGAAATCAAAGCTAACTTGCCTTGGTTGCTGGATGCTGTAGTATGCGTGGTGCTCGACTTATTTGTAACCTTTTTGTTTGTCGTTGAATCTTCATCTTTGCTTCTGAGGACCGACTACTTAGGACTCCAATGATATAGATTGAAATATAATGTATCTTGTAACCTCAACCATCAACTTAAGCTTTTGGTTGAGTTGGTTATTTGATATAATATCAGAGCTAGTGTGACAAAAGGTCACAAGTGGGCGTGTTAGAGTATATAACATATCCTTGAACCTCAACCATCAGCTTAAGCTTTTGGTTGAGTTGATTCTTTGACAGTTTGTAATGCCTTGACACAAACTCTTTTGAAGATTATAATGCAGTATGTCTATTACAAACACATACGAAAGAGGAATGCAAGAGAGGAAGATCACAATAACTACTAAGAGGAAGTGCAAAATCCGAAGGGACTACGAATCACCATGAATGATGTATGAGGAACTGATTGGATCTCCATGAACATTGAAGACCCTAACCCTAGCTGATAAAGGGAGAGACTTGGGACTATGAGCTTGATGCTAAGGACATCATCATCTCATATCGGAATGAAACGCATCAGTCTCGTAAAGAAACCCAGAATATAACAACTAACAAGACACATATTACACTGCCTCTTCCTATCATAACTCAGCTTAATCAACCACTAACTTCAAAATTTTTCTTTTTCCGATACCTGTTGTGTCAAAAACTCCATGATTATGAAAATACTCGTGCAATACCTAATTGCGGTAAGTTGGAAACCCCTATTATAGAGCCAATCAATTAAACCCACAACCCTTAGGAGGATATTGAATCTCACAGGAAATTCATGGTTGTAGTCCGAACAAATACGAGCTTATATCTAAGCCATAATGCACTAGTAAAAGCTTTGTTTCAGACACTAGGTGAGTGAAGAAAGAAAATCGTGGCTTTTGATCCAGATATTAAGTCAAATCGGCTTAGTCAACTCAGCTTTTGAGCAGTATTTAAAATTGTAATTTAGAATCATAAAGAGAATTGCAAATTCACTAGAACATAGAGAAATTACCTCAAAAAAAAAAAAAAATATTTGCCCTTTATTAAAGCATTGATACCTTGTTATCTACAAGTTGGATGATAATCAAAGTCACAATTGAGTAACTACAATAATATTTTGTATATATAATTATATATAGCAAGTGCTTATCAGTTGATATGGGTTCATAGTAGACTTTAATAATGGCTTTCCGGAGTTAGGATACGCATCCCAAAGAACCCCTTTGCTATTAAGATGGATCATATGACTACAAACCAAGTTTAACTTGGTATATTACATGTGAAAATGGTCGTAATCTTGTGGAAATAGCAAAATTTAGATACATACATGGTTCTTTCTATAAGGCTATATATATGCATCCTAACATCCTACTTGTAGGGTGTAGATGATAGAATGTACAATATATATCAGGAATCAAGTGAAGAAGTAGTCTGTAATAAATCAAATGGGGCCCAAAGAGAGTCCAATGGACAAGGTCGACCAGCATCAAGACGGGCCCAAGGTTTACCCTTACCACTCCAATGCAAAAGACTAACTGGGCCTGGATGTAGATCCCTACAAAGCCCATTAAAATTATCACCACCAAGCCCATGTTGATTCCAACGATGATCAACGGGTGCTATTTTTCCTGCAAATACCAACAAAAAGGGTGGCAAAGACCCCAACTCATAAATTCTCATCCTCTTTTGTAATTCCATCCATTCTGTTATTTTTGTTGTGAAGTCTCCTTTTCTCCACCTCTCTAAATCAATCACCATTACACCTGTTTCAATTTTGTCATTCATAAATATCATCACCCATTAATCATACAATACTATAATTTACAGGACAATATTTACCTAATTTAGAATTTAATTATTTTTAAAATTAGAGTTAAATCATATACAATCATACAATACTATAATTTACATGATAATATTTACCTATTTAGAATTTTATTATTTTTAAAATTAGTGTTAAAACATATATCATATCATATACAATGCTATAAAAATATTGGAAAATTTCAAGCCTCTAAGTAGGCATGACAAATGTAATTATTTTAATGGATGATAGTTGATACATGACAATATTTACCTAATTTAGAATTTGATTATTTTTAAAATTATAACTAAATTAGGTATAATATGGCAATTCTATATAACTGACATAGAATTTGATATATTTAATTAAATGAAAAATTGAAGTATTCAATAAATAACTTAAAAAAAATCAATATTTAATTTTTTTTCTTTAAAAAAGTCATGTATTCGATAAATTTAATCACAATAACATGTACTTGCTCTATACTTTGAAGTTGTGATTTTATATATAAGTATTTCATACTCATAAATTCGTGCATTGTATGAGTTTCTATACTAGTATCAACAAATTGCTAAGTTTACCCGGACTTATAGTGAACTTCAGCATATAATTGGAAAACACAAGGTGCACATACTCTATAAGCCAAGAAGATACAATCCCATAACCATGTGGCTATAGGAGGGATGACTCAAATGACTTATAAAATATGCATATCACCTTGACTTATAAAATATGCACGCTCCTTTAATCAATCAATGTGAAACAGATCATCTCAACGCAAATCTGTACTCCAAGTCATCAATTCTCATTAGCTCTCTACTCTCCACGCTATTCTTATGTCTATTTCTATCGAATGTGAAACAGGCTCTTAAGTTCTTAATGTAATTAATTGTTAGAGTTAACTAAACTAAAAACTAGTAATAAACAAACACGAAAAATTCTGATTAAAAATTTTAATTCTTAGAATTAATATTATAAAAAAATTTGAATCATTCCTTAAAATGTTAGTTAAAATTCCTTTCGTAAGCTTTTGGTCTTTATTAGTTTAGATGATAATAAAGAGACAAGTGTCATGCACATTTTTATTGATTGTAATATTGAAGAAAAATTCAATCAACTCTATTAGTTTGATTTCAAAACATATAGAGGGATAATTTGTAAGGTGTAAAAATACGAACATGCAAACTCAAATACACACAGCAACGCAAAAATATGGTAGTTTTCCTAATAATATATAACATTTTATTGTTTTAATAAAAATAACACCATGTGATTATATATCATTTAAAGGTATAATCATGATTGTCATATGTGATTTTTTTAGATTTATTTCAATTTGTGGCTTCAATATTCACATAATTTTTTCTTCAAAAAATTATCTAAAATAATTCAAACATTTACCGATTTCTCTATAACAATCTCAATTTTTGATTAAACATGAATAATCCTAATTATAAGGATGCTTGCTAAAAATACACCAAGGTAACCTCTTACCTATACAACAAGTCTTTCTGCATAAAAAAAAATAAAAAGGTAAACAAAAAATTAAATTATAAAAAAGGAAAATTTACCTAGAATAATCCAACTTTTTTATGCTTTTCCTACAATAATTCCAATTGATTAACTATAAATAATCCCAACTTTAAGGGATATTTGGCTAGAGTATATTTGGGTAACCAATGACCTGCTATATAGGTAATTCACCAAAAAAGTAAACTGAATGTTAATTTAAAATTAGTAGAAAATTTTTAAATATTTTTTAAATATTTTTTTCGACATTTTATTTTAATTTAAAAAAAAAAACTTGCTATAGTAAGTCAGCCGGTTACAGGGTTTACTATATGAAAATACCCCTCAAAGTTGGGATTACTCATTGTTAATCAATAGATGGAATTATTGCAGGAAAATCATTAAAATGTTGGATTTTTCTAGGTAATTTTTCCTAAAAAAATTAAAAAAAATTTCAAAATTCAAATGAGAAATCAAGTAAGTTTATTTTTTATTTTAACTTTTAATTTTTAATATTTTTTTTAGCGATTAACCTGCAAAATCGATCACCATTTAGACAACAATGTTCTTGGATAAATAATCCCAAAATTGGAATTATTCATGGTTAATCAAAAGTTGAAATTATTGTAGAAAAATAATAAAAATTTGGATTATTCTAGATTTTTTTTCCTTTTTACATTTACATAATTTAAAATACTATAAATTAAAAAAGTGTAGTTTGAGAACTGTGTTGATAAAAATAAATTTAGATAATACTCTCTCCTATTCATAGAGAATGGGATATTTTCTTATTGGGCCAATTCAGTAAAACTGTTCTGTTTCTATTTTTGTCAATTTTTTTTACCCTTTTACCCTTACTACAACAACACAATAACACGTAAATATCAATGCTCTTTATGGAAAAAGAGAGTTTTCCACCTACTTTTAAGTGGTCCCCCACCCCTCCTTGATTTTGGTGCAAAACCCAAATGTCTCATTCTCTATGAATATGAGGGAATATGATATACTCTTTTCAATTCAGCACTAACGTTTCATTTGCTTTTTGGACACTATTTATCTCTTACTCTTAATTTGTATTTTATTATTAATGTATAAGTTAAAACATAGTCAAGTGGGATTTTGTTTAATTCGTCTCAATGTAAGGATTATTCATGTCTACTTTCCATAATTTTTAATTATGCATAATTAGAGATATTAATGATTAAATAAATGTATTAGATAGAGTGCATAAAGCAAATGAGACATTAGCAGTGAATTAGAGGGATTATGATACATTGATACTCTTGTGTACCATAGAAATTGCCTCAATTGAGTTTTTAATTACGTGAGAAGTTTTTGGGTTAATTGTAACAATATCTTTTATGAAATTGTTTTGTAAAACATGCTTATACAATTAGTCTATTTTTTTAATTGATTACTTTAAATTGATCATTTTTAAGATTGTAGTTGATCACTTCAAGGTCATAAAGTAATCACTTTAACACTATAAAAAATAATCACATTAAATTAAAAGTTCTCACTTTGAGATTGTAAGTAAACACTTAAAGACTAAAAAGTAATAATTTTAAACTATAAGTCACATTTTAAAGTTTATAATTGGTATTTAAAATTGCAAGAGAATGCATTAAAGTTATAGGAGATTACTTTAAGGTTATATATAATCACCTTAAAACTTTAAATGTAAATTATCTCTCCATGAGACATTTTATTTGAAAATTTGTGATTGGCGATAGTTGAGACAAAGAGAGGGATTAGGAACCAGAAGTTGAGAGAGAGGTAAGGGGTTATCCCATTACTAGCAAAGTTACAAGACGACATGTTGAAGTGATTTGAACATGTGAAGAGAAAGATTGTCCACACACCTTGTGAGGATAATAGAAAACCTTATAATGAAGGGTAAGAAAAGTCGAGGTAAAGCTTGGGAGGAAAAAATAATGATCAACTTGCTTGTATTGCACTAAAGTAGTTGGAGACGTTGAATCTGTGTCTTAGACTTTTTGATTGTTTCCTTTCACTTACCTCGTTATGTCTTAGACGTTGAATCTGTGTTTTGCAAGTAGCTTTTCTCATGTGGTATTAGTGTCACTCATCTCTTTCTTTGCTCTGTAAATTGTGGAGTTTAATGGACTATGCATATTTTTCTTTGCCCTTTCTTTAAAAGGATTACAGATATGTCTACCCTCTATCTTTCTTTTCAAACCTTGACTTTGTAGAAGATTATATTGAATTGGTCATTATAACTATGACAATGATAAGCAAAGGTTCAAGTGAAGCTAGTAATCGACTTAAACCAAAATTGTCGCTTATCTTGTGAAGTACAAGGCTCCGTCCAAACAAAACAGATTCTAGAGAGATTCAAACCCAAAGCCCAAGGGCAACCAATACCTAACAAACATCACAAATCAGTGGTCTATTATAAGTGTATTTGAACTCATTTACTACTCGTCTTTTTATGTAGGATACAATTATAATTATACAGTTTCCCATCAATCTCAAGTCTTAACACCGAGAATTTTTTTTTTTATTATTTTCAAAAATTCAAATTTTTTTTTTTGAGTATTAGACAAATTTCAAAAAAATTTAGTTTTGGGCTCCAAAATGAAAAATAAAAAAGTCTCTAAAAACTTAAGACGTAATAAATAACATAGTACTTCTTTTGTTTTCTATTATTGATATTTGAACTATATAAAACTCATATTATTTAGAAAAAAATATAAATTACATCTAAATTTAATTTAAATTAATATTAATCTTGTATAAGAAAATAATTTTATAAACTCTGAAAAATTTAGAGTCTTACACAATATATCACTTTACTCTTCTTAATTGACGGTCATGTTTTTGAATGCATATGAAAAATCCAAAATATCATGGAAAACAAAGAAATAAGGAAAGCAGACACATTGATAGTATCCTCTTGCTAACAGCTTATCAAAGGTGGCATACAACTCTCATCGCATTAGTAATACTCCTGTAAAGTACAACTGTTCGAATGATTCCATATTGTCACATTATCAACTCCTACAATTCTAATCACACAGCAAGTACCTTCCTCCATTATTCCCTCATAAGCCAGTTACCATTATTAACTTTTTTTATAAAAAAAATTATTACCTTTAAACAACTTTTTGATCATTTAATGATATTTTAAATTCAATTAATTTCCCTCTTTACTTTTCCTTCTAAAATATCTAAAGTTTAATTAATTAATTAAACATTTATTTTCGTAATTCAAATTTCTTCTAAAAAAATAGTGTGTGGGGATTAATATTTCCGTACACCTAAATATATATATATATATTTTGAAAACAATTAAACATAATACATCATGATAACTGTAACATGATGCAATTTGTGAAAATTTTAATTTATCAAATAATTGTAATTAAAAATGTAATTTGTTACATTTTTCATTTCATCAATTAATCATTTTAACTCGATTATATACTAATATTTTATTGATGTTGATCTTTGCATATCTATTTTTTTGTTCAAAGTTAGGCTAAAAGAGGGGAAAACGAAATTCAAAAATGTTTTTCCACAAAAAAGTAATACATCTGCAAAATAAGATTATAAAACCTAATTCTCTCATTAGTGATTAAGATTGGTAACATGAACTCTTTGAACACGAAAATGTAATTTAAAAAACACTAAAAATCAGGTACCTAAATCCAAAATAATGAAATAAACTAGTCAAAAAGTAGAAATAAAAATAAAAAAGAAACATACCGGTATTAAAGTAGCAAGCATTTCTTCCTTCAAATGTCATAGATAAAGCAGGATTAGCCCAAAAAGAAGGCGTGAAATAATTTTTAAAGTTAGCGTTACAATATTGAGGCGCAGCTAACACGGCTTCCTCACCAAGTTCAGTAGCCGCAAGTTTAGCAATATCATCCACCAACACAACATCATTATCAAGATACACTACTTTTCTCACTGTGTTTGGCAACAGAGTACTTAAATAATTTCTAGCATAATTTAAGGGACAATCAAGAGAAGAACGTATAGACGTAGAAATAAGACCAGAAACTGTGGAATCATTTAATGAGTACATGTAATATGTAAGGTACGGAAACGAGGTTGCGATTGTACGGTTAAGATCGCGGTTGGTTGTGATTGAGGAGGCTGAGATGAAGTGGAATCGGAGGTTGTCGGGACACGTGGAGTGGTGTAGGATGGATAAGATGGCGGCCATTGAGCCACGGAGGTAAGTGGAGTCTAGGGTCATGGCAATGTGGATTGGGTCATCTTGGCCTAAGCAGTTTGGTGAGTTGTAGAATTTTGGGGCTTCTTTGAATGAGAGGGCGGTGTTTGGGTGGATTGTTGAAGAGAATGTTAGGATAAACCCGAGGAGGAGGATTGTTGGAGCCATTTACATGACGTTTTGGGGTACTTCCAAGTAGTGAGTAGGGAGTGTGGAATGTGGTGGAGTTGTTGTTTGGTGTATGAAATGATTGGAGGTAATGTTTATTAGTAGATCTGGTACTTGTACTATGAGAGGCCAAGGGAAAAGGTTATTAAAATTTTTGAAAAAAAAAAATGAAAAGAAGGAAGAATTGTAGCATGTGGTTTTGAACATTATATGCATTGCAATTTTGGGTTACAATCTTAAGTTGTTTGAACAATAAACTATGGTTAAAAGATGGATAGCAAAAGTATAAAGAACATGGATAGTAAAAATTTAAACACTTGGGTAATAAAATGAGCCAACACATCTTATTAGTTATTAATTGATATAAAAGTACTTTAACGAATTTATTTTTTTAGGTTAATAGCATTTTCTAAAAGTAACAAGAAAAAAGGAAAATCACTTTAACGTTTCCCTTACTATATTAATGTCAAACAAATAAAAGTTTAACACTTATTAATACCATTTTCTTTACTTAAATCGGTCTTTTAATTCCATTTCTTTTTATTCTTCATATCAAACACCTCCTTAACCTCTAAATCATATAAATATTAACTTTATCACTATTCATTGATTATCAGGAAAATTTACTTTTAAAAATTTCATATTTGCATGATTTTCTTCTAAAAATCCTACCTATCGACTTTTTTTTTTGAAAAATCGACAGTTACTGTCGATTTTCTTTTAACAAATTTCAATGTCTCTTTTACCTGTTAGAGTCTATTTTTCAATAAAAAAATTGTGCCACCTATCTTTACATTGTTACGCTTTTTTAATTAAAAAACTTTAATAAAAAATCACTTAAACCTAAACACCTTTACATCTCTAGACGTAGATACACCCAAACCCCTATTCCCACTCACGAAACACCGACGAAAACCCACCTGGCCTCACGGCAAGATACACAACTATATGTCCTCCTGAATTTCAAAGAGCACAAAAACTTTCCTTTTCCCACGCCTTTACATTTTTATTATTTATTTTAATTTATTACTTCTTTAAAAAAAATACTCCTATCTTGTTTTTCTTTGTTACTATTTCAAAGTGTTAGAGTATCACATAATTTAACTTTTTTTTAAAATTTTATTCACATGATTTACTTTCTTTTTTCATTTATTATCAAATATCCACATTATTTATAAAAGCAAGTAATATTTGTATAAAAATATTAGATGTCATTAAAAAAAACTCAATGTCAAGGCTCTTCCTTGGGTGTATAGTATCTTTAGTTTTATAATATAATTTTTTTATAATTATACTTTTTGATTATGAAAACATGGATGGTAGGTATGTTGTAAAAGGGGAAATAGATGCTTGGGTTGGGTGTATATTTAAAGAGTGATGCGGTGTCTAATGCCAACTTTAGCTTTGAATGCGCGTACATGAATAAGGAGGTCATTAGGTGAGAGAAAACGAAGGGTGGAAGCGGAACGAAATCAAGAGGATATATGTGGACCAATGATAGCTTTACTACTCAAAGCTTTCCATTATATGTTCACTTCTCTTTTATTCGTCATCTTTTCTTTTCATGGTGCATAGGATTAGCCGAGTGAAACACATAGCTCGGATCGGTTTTATGTTCGGGTTATATACATAATTAAAAAAAATTGACTTAAATCTAACTCGTTTAACTCTAATTTGACTTGATTTGCAATAGATTAGATCAACTTGATTTCGATTTACTTAATCCGTTAAGAATTTTTATTTTCATTTCAGGCTATTCAACATGGACTACCTCTTATTTTTTTAGGCCTTAATTTAAATTTTTAGTTTATAATATAAGTTGATTATTTTGTATTTACTATGAAAAATAGGATTGAGGTTATACTTATTTATTTGACTCAAAATTAAAACGTATAATTAAATAGGTTATAGAGGTTTATTTTAGGTTTAAAATTTTAACGTCAACCTAACTCATTTAGATTTAATAAACTGATCAGATTGAAATAATCCCATCAATTAAATGAATCAAAAGTCTCAACCCATTTATTTATTTTAAATTAAATTTAAATCGAATTAACAAGTGAGATCAACTTATGTCCAACAAGAGTATACTCTAATTAGCTCGATCTCCACCAATATGTACTGTGCAATGTGCTGAGTTTTCCGTTTAATTAACAAGTACACATGGGTGTGGGTGCCACTCTTGACTCCACCTATCTCATTTTTTTCTAGCTAAAGTGTAATTCTTGAATCTTTACATTTTAAGCGAGTTCACTAAAACAAATGATACCCTCTCCATTCGTTTTTACCTAATCATTTTATTTTTTCACGTATTTTAAAGTAAATTTTGAATTTTAATATTTTAGAATATTCATAATAAAAAATTGTAAAAATTATATGTTAAAATTTTTTGCTTGAAAACAAATCTAACAAGATCCCATAAAATTATATTTTATCTTGAATATATACTTTAAAAATCAAATTTAAATTTCTCTTTCCTAAAGTAAAAAAATTTAAAGTGGACAAACAAAAAAAACGAAAAGAGTAATAAAACATTAATATAATTTAAAAAAAATTGGATGTTACTTTATTGATTATAACAATACAACATGTTTAGAGTCAATGAGTTAAATCAATTGAAAAGAGTATTTATTATATTTAGATGGTTCTCTTTTATTTATGAGTATTTGTATGTTGCATTTATAGCTACTTTTAAAAATTGGTTCAAATTTAAGAATTTACTTTACCTAGTTAATTATTATGTAATAGTCACAAAGTGTTACCTGATTGTTTCTTGTGGAAAACTATCTTAGTGATTAATCAAAGGTAATTTGAAATTTGAAATTGAATAGATAATAGTAGCATTGCTTTTAGTGGTGGATCTTTACCATTAGTCCTTAGTAAAACAAACCATAATGAAATGTTTTGGAAGTTGTGAAAGAATGTAATGTATACTTTGAATTTGTTGACAAAAGTTTCCACATTTAAAGAGTTGAAATTTATGAAATCTATCAGGGTAATTGAAGAATAAAATTTAATTTTATTTGAGTAATGATATTTACTATTTTAATTGGATTGTATATAAAAATTAATAATTTTTTTTATTGTTAATTATTTAAATTTTTCAAGAGAATCTAAACTTAAAAATTGAAAATAATTAATATTTTATATAATTGTTTTAACTTCTAAAAGACTTAAAAGTAAGAAAATAAAGTATAATAAAGAATTTTATATTACTAAAGCGAAATCAATATTAAATTACATTAAAAAATTTACTAAATTCTTTTTTATATACATGCCAAGGGATGTATATGTATATGTCATTTCCCTAATAATTTTAACGAATGAATATTATTTGTCAAAAATTATACACAGATTTATGTTTATGGAGGTTAACGGACTTGACATTTAGGATAGACGTAAATGCAATATTGATATAATTAATCTCTATATTTCTCTAAATTTGCACTATTTATAATTTTAATTTGTTTTACAAATTTTCTAACATTTTTTATTGACAATGGTCTGATTTTTTTTAAACCTTATTTACCAACTTATTCTCTCCTCATATAATTAATAACTTTTATCATCTCTTATTTTTTTGTCTAATTCTTAACTCAATTTTTCTTTCCATTAAATTTAGTTCATATTGTAACCAGTGTAATATGTGATTCACAAACGGAGTAATTTATAAGAGTAGCTAGGCCAAATGTTAATTCAACCATGTGACCCATGTATGCCTAGGTTGAAACATGAAACATGATCAGGTGTTAGTGTAAGTGTTAAAAAAATAAAAGCATTTCAAGCTGGGCTTTTGTGTTTCGTTTTTAATTTTTCTTTATGGATATTATTAGTAAGGCTAATTGGCAAGCCGACCAAACATGATCCAAGATCGTTGAAGAGTGCAACACGTGTGTATTCTATTTAAACGAGCAATTAATAGACGGATTGCCTTCCTGTTTGTATGAAAAAAAAGTCGTACATATTTATTGAATACAATTTAATGTGCATAGCCTTCAAAAATATAAAGATAGTATGAATTCTACAAGGTAGCATCTAATCTTTATGAAACGCCAATACTAGTATTTTTGTAAGATTTTTTTTCATAGTAGCATCCAGTTTATTCACTATCTAAATGTCGTAGCATTTTCCTTTAAATTCTTGTTAATTTCCGTTTAATTCATCATTTTGTAAGATTTTAACGTTTAATTCACCGATTAATTTATCAACGCCCTTAAATGTTGTAACAATTAAGTAGATATGTATTAGGTTTTGGAATGCACCTTTTGAACTTATGAAATAAACCTTTTGAGCTTATAAAATGCACCTTTTAAATTATTTATTAGTATTTGTAATGCACCTTTTGAACTTTATAATGACAATAATTTGAATGACAAAAAATTGTTACAACATTTAAGGGCTTTGATTAATTAATCGGTGAATTAAACGTTAAATGGTGAATTAAACATTTGAGAGCAAAAATTGGATGCTACCATGTAGAATAATCTTAAAAAATAATGAATTAAATAGAAATTAACAAGAATTTAACGAAAAATGCTACAACAGTTAGATAGTGAATGAACTAGATATTACCATGTGGAAAAATCTTACAAAAGTGCTACCACTTGCGTTTCATAAAAACTAGATGTTATCATGTGAAATTTTCCTTTTTTTTTTAACTAGATAAGTACAATTATTGAAAAATTTAGATTGATACACGCTAAAATAAAGTGAACTAAGATTATATAAACTCTTGTAAAAATTATTCTGAAAAGAGGTAAGGCCTTCCCTTTTTAACATCAAAATTTTCAAATATTTAACCTAAAAAAATTGAAGAAAAGCTCGTTTCGCGCATCTTACAACCTAACAAAAAGATAGGGTTGCAGGCTTGCATCCAATAAATTAGGTTCGTAAAGTTGAGCGGGCGGGCTTAGAATTTTTAGTCACACGAGTAGCTGAGTAAGTTTTTAAAGGTATGCTCGATTCGCTATATATCTAAATTCACACATAAACAACTCTTACTTCAAACTAGTGCACTATAGTACGTTTTTCGAATCAGCACCCTAGTCCTTTGTTTTTTTTTAGCACAGTTCATCAATTCTCCTTAGTCAAAACGACCTAGATCAAATTATTTACATAGTTTGAAAAAAAAAATTCAAAATTCGATAAAACTGCCTAAAATCCGACTTGTAATATAATTTACATTTACCATTTGATGACTTGTTAAACATTTAAATGAGACTAATTTCAATTAATGGGTTATCAAAACCAATAAAAATTATTTCGTTAAACCAATCAAAATTATTTTGTTGTGTGCTTGATACATTTAATGTTGAGATTACTTAATATGCTCATCACTTTGGTTCTGCTCTCACAACCAGCAGTGTACATCTAGCTCATGTATGAAGATGTTTTCGATCAAGCCCAAACAGAAGATCAAGGCTGCACAACAGAAGAAGAACAAGCTATCCCCTTGTGATCAGTTGCAGCAGCACGTGCCTTAATGGCTTCTCATATCTAGTTTATATAAGTTAGTTATAAGTTCTTTACACGTGATAGGCTATTGTATCTTTCTGTTAGTCTTGTGTAGGAGTTTGTTATAACCAACACCTCTTGGTTTAGCAAGGACGATCTCTATATATATGTCCTGTATTGATATGAGTAATTGATTCTTTCATATTCATCATCTCTTCTCTCTTCTTTGCTCCTACAATCATAATTCAACATGGTATCGGAGCCATTCTGATTTTTTTCAAGAACCCTTTTCTTTCTTCCTAAAGATCCTGCCACATTACAATAGTGAACCAAAACTCCAACAATCAAAGTGGAAATATGCCCGTGGATCCAACAACAAACCCTGCTTCTGTGTATTTTTTACACCCATCTGAAAGTGAAGAGAAGGTGATCGGAAAAGATAAACCTTATAAAAAAAAATGATATATATCAATTAAAACAAGATTTGATTCTCTGGACATAGCTATATATTTATTTTGAGAATTGTAAACAAAATCTCTCCTACAAATGCTATATATATTTAACATTTTTAACTTGATGCACACAATCTCGCCTATTAATAAATTATGAAATTATGTGTGTTTGTTTTTCATATGAAGTAATAAATGTTATTGTTATAAAAAATCAATTTAAAAGAATCTCTTTTTAATAACTAAAAATAATGAGCCTGCGTAAATTCAATCTTTTGATCAAACCACACCATAAGTAGGAGTCCCCTAATGACATCAAGGTGTTAGAATGATGATTATGATTAGAAATGTTTGGAATTGACTCGATTAACCGAAATCGAGTATGATTAGAAAAGAAAGGAAGGAAGGAGAAGAAAAAAAAGGGAAAGGAAGGGAAGGGTAAGGAGGAAAAATGCACATTGTTTATTTAGAAGGAAAGAGAAGGGAAATAAAGAAGGAAAATCAAATGTTGTCCTTTCAAATCCCTTCATTTTATGAGAGATTATATTCTTAATAAAATTTGTTTATTTTTTCCTTTAAATCCCTTATTTTCCATTTTGTTATCAAAAAAAGATTTTTCATCCTTTTAAATTTCTTCCATTCTTTCATTTCTCACAATCCAAATATAGCATTAGTAATTAGTAATTTAAGCAACCCAAAAAGGCAAAAATAAAAATCCCAACTCCCCCACTCGCGGCAATCTCTCCAAGCAGTAAAATCTATCAGAAACAGATAGCAATCAATTAAAGAAAAGCCAACTTCCTACAACAATAACCACATGAATTCCCCCCAAATCAGTCCCAAAATTGCGAACACTTGAAAATGTGAGGCAAAGAAATAAGGGGACATTACGCTTTACGAGCCTTCACCGCAATTAAAGTAATCAAACCACAAACTCCTGGTTAGTTGCAAAAATCATGGGATTAAGATTTCCTTCTTGCTTTAAACGGTCTTAAGATTTGTTAGTGCAATTAGATCGTTTTATTATGAGATGAGCTATAAATTGCTCATTTTTATAGCTAATCACTTTAAGATTGTAATTTATCATTTTGAAATTATAAATGATCACTCTAAAATTATAAAAATTAATAATTTTAAAATTATAAATAATCACTTTAAGCACATAAGTGACTATTTAAGACAATAAATATATATTAAATCAACCCAATAGATTTTGATTTCATTTTAGAATTTATGTTTATTTTGTCCTTTTCATTAATACTCCTAAGAAAAGTACCTTCTCCTCCCACATGTGTCTTTCCACATGTGTCTTTCTTATTAAAAGTTAAGCAAAAAAAAAACCAAAATTCAATAAAATAAACCAACTAATATAAATTTCTCATTTTAGCTTGAATATTAGTTTTTCAATTTTTTTTTTTAACCGACTAATAAATTGAAGCCAAAAATCAGCTAGAAGAACACACACCATTAACCAAACACCCCTTTATTTGTGCAAAATCCTTGGGGTGAATAGCTTTTTCTTGAAGGTTTGATATGTAAGGAAAAATTGAATCAAATAAGCTTTTTTATAAAAAAATTCTCAAAATAAATTTAAAAAAATTTTAATTCTTAAAATAAGTGTATTTGTATGTGAGCCTAATAGTCAAGTTTGATAGTTGTTATTAAACAGCGAACAAACAGAGTTTCAAAAAAAAGAAAAATTTGCCACGATTTTGTTCGCTTTTTATTTTAAATTATTTTTTTGTCCTTTCAAATGTTATAATATTATCTCTTTTTTTGTTTGTTATTAATAACATTGAAGAAAGTCATGATAAATTTTTTTTTCTTATTCGTTGTTAGCAACAGCAAACAAACCTAATCATAGATTCAGATACAAAGCCACTTATTTTGATAATTAAAATTCCCATAAGAGTTTACCTTATTAAATCTTTAAATAAGAATGAGCACAATTTTAAACACACTACTACAAAAAAACTTCAGTAATGGTGATTAAATTGGTTTGATATGATACTAATTTGGAAATAAATGACCATCACATCTAAAACTACTAACAAAGGTATTGATTTTTTGTAATTGCTCTTGTAATGTACTAGAATTTTATACATTATGATTGAATCAATAATTCAAATTGGAATAAGAGTAATTCCAGTAAATGAGGAGACAAACGGGGAGAAAAAAGCCAAAAAAAAAAAAAAAAAAAAAAAGAAAAAAAGGAAAGCCTGCCGACAGTTTTAACACTAATTGTATATTCATCAATGATCAGAATTTTTTCCAAGGGAAGTGGGGGTGGGTGGGACACAACATGCAGCGTAAGTCAGCCAAGTTGTAGAAGAAAAAACACTATTTGTAGTCATCACTCATCAACCCATTAATTTCTGAGAACTGCCATATCTAAAGACTAATACTTGGTACTTCACTTGTTCTATTGACTTGTCAACGTTAAAGACATGTCTGAATTCTACAAGTCTATCCACACACTGCAAAGACTTTACTACTAAATTATTTCCTCGGCTCTCTTTCTTTTTTGGTGTTCAGAGCTACAAACACTGGAATTACATTCAGGGATAGATATCATATCATGGCTGATTTTTTTTTTCAAACCAAGCAGACAGACCTGCATAGAGACCAGAAAAACCATGCTTAACGCATAATACTCCATGATTTAATATGTACTCTTATGTTTGTTATCAAGAATTGTGATTGATCAGGTGGATATGACTCAGGTTGATCATTGTGCGTCAAAAGCACCAAATAAAGAAGCTAATAAACAGCGTAGAACAAGATCAAATCGACCCTCAAGTTTTAAAGCAAAACTCCAAATGCGAATTAGTTGCAGCTCGACAAAGAAAGAAATTGATTCCGAAAAATCATAAACATTAATTTTGAATCCCAATATAAATAGGAAATTAAGCATAACCCGGATGTGAAAATCGATCCTTGATATGCTTATATAACCTTTAGCCTAAAACAAAACTAATCTTAATACAATTCTAACAAAATATGACGGTAGCTGACTCTACCCAAAGGAACTCAACCAATAAAAAGGGTGTGTTTGGATAAAAAAAAATAGCTATTCATCTGGATAAACGAAAGGGAGAAAGATTAAAAGGGGACAAAAGATAAATCTTTATAGAAGGAAAAGAGTACAAGTCTTACAGACATCTGTGAAGACTAGTTTAACCTCACTAAACTGTCTTCTCCACAAAATATAGTAGAAATACGAGACTACGATTACACCGTTCTCTTCTCCCTCTCTCCGCCTTCTCAACAAAATCCTCTCCATGTTCGTTACCTGAACCTTCTCTCTCCAACTAATCCCATTCTACGCATAGTCTAATTCTTTCAAAATGCCCTGTTATGTCATTCCTTTCTTTCCATTTCCTTGTTCTTAATTTTCAAGGGCTAATGAATGTTGCAAATGACGAGCATTTCTTATTATAGTTAAATAAATACAAACAAAAATAAAACAATAAAAAAGAAAATAAAGCCAAGGTATCAATGAGGTAGCAATGATAAATCATGATGACTCCCATATATTGTTTCTGCTGGTGCAGAATTGGAAGAAACTTCCATGTCTTTCACTCTCTGCTACACGATGAAGTCATTTTCTCCCCTCTCCTTCAATCTACTTCCTATCCATTCCAAATAAGAAAACACTCACTCTTCTTCGCTCCTCTCCATTCCACTCATTCATAAAAACAACGTTATAAATTATGAAATTCCCTCGAACAAATTCAATCTTTGTCAAGCCAAGGCTGGTCAAATATGATAATCTAGCAATGATTTAGAAGATCAAATTAATAGGCTTCTGCTGCCTGCTTCATTAAAACAAGCATCTGGCTACATGATTTCTTTCTAACAACAAATTCTCAAAGCTCATAGTAATTAATACCCAGCAGCCAGCTACTTACACCACATTAAAGCAGCTAACCAGAGCGCACTACTCAAGTCAGTACTGCCGTCTGACTTCAACAAGGAACCCCAAACAATAATAGATGAAGACCTCGTATAACACAAAGTTAACTAAACACATGCCAAAATTCCCAACACTTCTGGCCAATCATTCTCACAACCGAAACTCATGACATCAATTATGCTACGAATTTTAAAAAAATACCACAAGTTTGGAAATAAAATCAGAATTATACCCTAAATACAGTTTCAAGAACTTCGTTACAAGGAAACCCATGTTTGAAACTACAAAAAGCCAATCATGTGGCATTCAGATACACTTGGTTTAACTCACAATACTGGCAAAGCATTAGGCTTGACTAGGCATTTATATGATTATCTCTAAATGTGGAATATTTAGGGTCTAAACACTTTGTAATGTAAAAATAAATGAACCTGCAGATCCTGGTGGGACATAAGGTACAAAAGGATACGTATATAATTACCAATCAATGCAGTGACAAATAATTTCAACGGCAGGTCTTTGGCCAGAATTAACACCGTGCAAATTGTGATAAAAGCTCGGAAAAAAGGCTTCTAAGATAGCCCAGGTTCATGATGTTGTTGCATGGTTCCAGCATAAGTTAATTAAACTATTTTCCGACATACAGGTGTTGATCAGCAGATATGGTACAAACACCAGTGCATGATAAGTGCCCATACATGCAGGGTTGCACTTCGGTATGGAACTAGGAGAAGAGAGGAAAATAAAAAATCCTACTAGAACTAAAGATTATCATATCATTGATGCAAAGACGAGGAATAAAATATTACTAAAAAAAGAGAGACGAGTGATTGTGGGACAGCTGAAGTACGGGGAAGGCAAAAAGAGACATTCCATAACTGAAATGTCATATTAGGTGGTTTCCACCTTAGTTCCAGCCTAGGTTTGGGTATAGCGTATAAGGGATTCAGATGTGCACAAGCTTACATTTGTAATACATCGAGGTTTTTTCCAATTGACCCTTAATAGCATACATCATATCAGGTTGGTTCAAGGGATCTCATGATCCCAATGATATTGAGCAAATCAAAGAACTTCACACCACCATCAGCATGAAACTTACACAATCGCAAACGTAACATATTTAAACATTACACTATGCTTTAGACTTACTCAACTAATTTCTACATGTTTTCATAGCTGGAAAAAACATTTTTTGTACGAACACACCCTAAATAATATACCATCTCCATCCTCTTGGTTTTACAAATTAACTATAAACGACTTTACAATATAAAATTTTTCTTAGCAAAATTAATATACGTAAAATTGAAAATGAAATTTTGGATGCTTAGCGAGGTCTCCATACATGTGTCCAACTTTAAGGAAATTTCCCCATTAATTTAAAAAATTTTCAGTAATAGAAACTCACTAATACACTAGACTAAGTAACATAGGTTCAACTAGGTATTTTTTCGAATGGAAGACTGGGAGATCAGGTATGCGAAGAAAAAATCTCCTAAGTGCATTACTTCAGAAGTAAAATGATATTTTCTGCAATATTGCCAAAGCCAAATTGAGTAGCTAAATGCAATACACTCCTATGTTAAAAGGTTTTGCAACTCACAAAGCCCAGCTAAGGTAGTGTTTCCAAACTTTCAGACATACAAAAGTTTTATTCTCTTTCCTGGCATTCTCTAGAAAAGCAAGTTTGTAAATCCCAACTACAACGATATTAACCCATCTTAGTCTATTCCACAAGACAAGTTCATAATCAAAACTTGCACTTTCAAATAAAAATATAGCGATCAAAGCAGCAAAGCCGTCAATAAATCGGAAGTCACATTTTCAACTTACAAGCTACACAATCAGTTAAAAAAGAGTCACAAGATCTTTCATTGAACAAACCCAATTTATTCGACTTTCCACAAGACAAGCTCAGAATCATAACTTACACTTTGAAAGAGGTCAAAGCAACAAATCATCAAAAGAAATCAGAAGTCCCATTTTTAACTTACAACCTACAGTGCTACACAAACTGTTAGAAAACAAGTAACAAGGTCTTTCCTAAAATAGCTCTAATCTAATTCCACTTTCCACGAAACAAGCTCATAATTGAGCTTGCACTTTCAAAAAATATATTTTACAGGTCAAAACAACAAAATAATCCAAAAATCAGAAGTCTCATTTTCAACTTACAAGCTACAAAACTCTTAGCAGACAAATCAAAATGTCTTTCCTTCAATATCAACTTTCAAGCTTAAGTTCTAAGCATACAACAGCGTTCGATAATGCCATGCCAATACTATCCAAAACTTCTCTAAACATTAAGGTCCATGTTGAAGCACAAGAACTCTTAACTTCAAAGCATGAGGGGAAAAGGTGCAAAAAATGAAATAAAAATGAACATAAAACTCTTAACAATCCTAAACAACATAATCAATTTTACCTAACCTGGAATAAACTTATGCTTACCAAATATTAAAAGGAACAGAAAAGTAGGTATCAACATATCATACTAAATTTAATGCGTCAACTTTTCTATCCTACAAAATACACTATCAAACCCACTATCATGGCCATAATATGCAAGTGTTGACACCCAAAGATTTAGCCAAGGGAAAAAGCATAACACCAAACTAAGGAACCTAAAACATATCTAAGAATATCACCATGCAATAATCTACGAGAAGTTGTAAGTGAATCTAAGCACGGTCAATTGAGAATTAAAGTAAAGATGGATGATAAGGAGTGCTTTACCTTACAAAAACTTTCCCTCTCTTGCCTACAATCCACCTACTGAATTTTAATCGAGTAAAAACTTGTAGGGAACTCTAAATACTGATTATGTAGGCAGAGATGAATTCAAACATTGTTTTACCCTCTCACTGTTAGCAAAATCTGGACATGGAAACTTAATGAAAATTGTGCAGCTTCTGGACAATGTGAACAATGAACACTAAAGATAAAAGGCAACATGTATCACTAATATTGCCCAATTAATTGACAACTTGGACTATACTTAGCAATTGAGTCAAACATCGGAATATGTTCAAGTGTCAAACTCAACTATTTACTTGAAAATTTAACACAATTGGTCCAAACTTCAAATTGGCATGTCAAGTGCCCGTACTCATATCGAAGCCTCAAAGATCAATCATGAGCACATAAGACAACATTAAGAGTCTGGCTCACTAAACAAGATCCAACTTTCAACAACAAAAAAAATTAATTACGTCTCCTAAGAACTCTACCATTTACTAAAGGTGCTTCAATGGTTCCAAATGGGATTTCAGTTAACGCAATGGATATCAGATTACCATTTCGAAAATTGCAACTCTGAACACTAGTAAAGCAACCATATCAAAAGAATAAAAAGTACAGCCAGATTCAACAATATAGTAAGCATAACTCCCATATTCATGTAAAGGTAGTGTTTTTAAACTGACTGTTTATTCTAGGTCTTATAGTCTCCAAGTTGGGCACTCCATGAAACACCAACCAAAGTAACAAACTCATCAAGGTTAACTAAGAATACAATACCAGCACATTAAAAAAATATCTAAATATGTTCTACATTGAAAAAACTACAAACATCCTACCTTCAATATAAAATGCAAAATCATAAAGACACAAGCAATAGAATTTATATCTTAAAACACTAATATCGGAAACACCATGACAAGAAGAAACGGCAATATAAATCACAATACCACACATGGGATAAAATCATAAGGCATAAAAGGTTAATTAACTATTTGATGAAAGCCAACGTAAATGGATATGAAACAAATCTGCACATATAATATCATCATGACAACTAAAAAAAGAAACATCCATAATAACAATTGGCAACAGAAAAATCCTCTATTTTTCTGGAGTCTGTCACAGCAAGAAAAATTCCATGATATAGTTACATTCAAACAATGAGAGGACCACCAGAAGCCATCATTGGTATCTCCGTATCTTATTGTATATAAACATCTTCCTTAAGCCTTAACTAACACACAGAAAGATCGAAAAAATTGTACAAGATTAAAAGCATTCAAAGCAAAGCAATTACCAGGTTAACAATATCCACCAGCAAACAACATTACGACCAAAGTAGAGCCATCACCACAAGAACACCAACAATAAGGAACAAATTTTTGAGGAGAAAATCTTGCCCTTGACTTGCTGCACGGTGATGATGCTGAAACTCGTGACCATGTCCGTATCCATGACCATGGTGCACCCCATTACCATGAAGTGTTTGAGGATACCCATAAGGAAACCCATGTGCAGCTCCATACATAGTATTATGTGGGAACCCATTAAACTGAAAACTAAACAATGACGGTAAAAGCCCACCAAAACCAGCAGACATAGTCATATTCCCAATCCTAGCAGTAGCCATTGGCATAAACCCACCAAAAAGCCCAAACCCAGAAAAATAATTCTGTTCAGGCCCAGGTGGAGGCGGGGCAGTCTCCGGTCGTTGCCCGGAAGGACGACTAGGTATATCAACACCAGGAATAGGCCTTGATCTAGGGTCAGAATTGGATTTTCCTCTACCATAAAGAGGAACAAGTTTGTCTTCCTGAACAAGGGCTTTACAAACAGGACATTCTTGTGATTGAGAATGAAAACGAAGCCATCTATATAAACATGGCCAACAAAAGAGATGCCCACAAAGGGTTACAATTGGATCTTGTGCCAATTCAAAACATATATTACACTCAAAATCACCAGCATCATTATTATTATTTGTAGAATTTTGTTCGGTTTTCATTGATTCTTCAAACCCATTACTCGAAGAACTTGCAAAATTTGGTTCTGTGTTTGCTGTTGATTCTTCAAACCCATTCACCATTTTTTCTAAACCCTAATTAAATTAAAAGCATATATCAAAATTAATCACCGGATCTAACAATTTAAAGCTATCAAAACAATAAAGTACAAATTGTTAGCAAGATTTAGAGAGTAAAATCAGGACAAGAGAAAATCTGACCTGGGGGAATTGTAGAAGAGTGAGGAGCACCACACCAAGAATCAGAACAAAATTGTGGAATTTTCAGCAACTTGTATATTGAAAAAATTAATCCTAATTATTAATATTAATACCTAATATTTTATTGACAAATAGAAGTATTTGAAGTACTCCTATTATTTACAACGGGGGAGGTTGGTACAAGTACAACGGAGATAAAGAAGATTCTAGGCTGTTTCAACTGAATAATAATGTTTATAAATTATCATCTTAACTTTTCCTTTCAAAAAAAAATCACGTCAAAGGTTCAATTTGTCAAAAAAAAAAATTAAGGTGGAATTTCTAGAAAATAACCACCTAAAACTAAAAACTTTAAAAGTAAATTTTAAAAATTAAGGTGTAAACTTAATCATAACTACAATAATAAAAGAATAAATTTGTAAGAGGTAGATACTTATTAATATCTTAAGATATACTTATCAATTCAATGCGTAACATTAATCATTTATATCTTAAGATATACTTAACTAAAAAATATAAAAATTTGAAAGTATTCGATTAGACGATTCAAACAAAATTTCACTTGACAATATTTTTTCTAGCACATTAGCGACAATATATAAAATAAGCTTGAAAGATGAATAATATTGATATTCTTATATAGCGACTATTTCAGAACGAAGCAAGTATATGTTTGTTTAATTCAAAAATTTTAAACTTCTAATTTATTCTATATTGACATTGATTTATTCAGTTTAGCATTGGCTACGTCTACTATATTCATTTTCTCTTTCATTTCAATAGTACTTAAATTAAATACTTAATTTTAAGACTAATAAGTTTAATTTAATTCATTCTATTTCAATCAGTATAATTCAATTAAAGATTGTATGGTCGTAATTATACATTTTTACTATATTAATCAAAGAAAAACTCATTGACGCAAGTACTCATGTACAACCTAAACTCGGAAACAGATCATTGACAAATATGAAAAGAAAAAAAAAGTATCATATAATTAGAAAAGACAGTGAGACCAAATGAATTTAACTTGTGTTCGAAAATATATATTTTAGTTCAAATGGTAAATTTTAATTATAAAGTCACAAATAAAGAATTTAAGAATGGTAAAATAAAGAATTTGAAAATGATAAATTATAAATTATAAAATTATAAATTCTCAAATTCTCAACTTTAATTATTATTAAAGTGAAATTAGCTCAAATTCAAATTTGAATTATTTTATCTGATAAGCACTTAATTTAAATCGATTCTTAATTTTCAAATAAACTCATTATTAACATTACATATCATTAACTAGTTTGAAATGAGCTTTTAGTAACACTCATATGAATTTTGGTTTTTGAAGGAGAGAAATTAAATGGTATAAAATGGAAGAGAGAGAATGCTCTAGTTACATAAAACTATACTTCAAGGCAATTCATAAATAAAATAAACTTTAAGGCAGTTTTAATAAATCACTACAAAAAAACACGAGATGGCTACAGGTCCATTCCGTAGCCATTACCCATATGACGACGGGATGGAGACGAATGGACCAGTAGCTATATTTCGCATCACCAAATGCATATTCCGTAGCCATTCCGTCGCCATTTATTGCGTCAGATTTTGATTATGTCGCTATATCCTGACCTTCCTTTTACATTCTAATAATATTATTTATTATTAATATTTTAATATTATTAATAAATTTATTATTAGTGTTTTAGTATTAATTAATAAGAATTAACGGCCTGTTTGGTTGATGGTGATGAAGTAATGGGAATGAAATGTTGTAATGGCAATAGTAATGAAGGAATGGATATGAGAATTGGTAATGAAGATTCTTTTGTTTGGTGTACATGACTAAAGAATGGTAATGGAAGATAATATTCCATTGATTGCATTTGGTTGTTAGTAATAAAAAATGGTAATGACTCTTAGTTTCATTAATGTATATTTGTATCTAAAAGCATTATTGTATCTAAATTATTCTATCTAATGATTTTTTTTTAATAATAATATTTTTTTGGATAATTACATACATTACCTTTTTTTTCTTCATTATTTTTTTTTTCTTCAGCTCGAAACAACATTACCTTATTTTATTACCACAGTAATACTTCATTACCATTACCGCCTAATACCATGTTGTTTGATGGTAATGAAAATGGCCCTTTTTGGTAATTTCATTACCTTATTTTATTACCATCCATTACCATTGAAGGCATCCAAACAACCAAAATTTTCATTACTTAATTTTATTACCATTACCGCCCTCTAATACCATGTACCAAACGGGCCGTAAGAATTTATAATTTAGATTTTAGGTTTTATTTTAATTAAAATAACAATAAATATATAAAAAAACATAAAACTAAAATAACAAATAAATATATACGACAAAAAGAATATATAAACAATAAACTAATTATATTAATATAAAAAATAGTAAAAAATATAATACAAAAGGTTTAAAATTACATATAAATTGTTTTTAAATAAAATTTACAACAATCTAAATCATCTATTACTACTACCACTTCCACTACCCCACCACATACAAGACCCGCCCGGACTGCCTGGAGCACGTGTGTTATGAGATCCATGGGAACCACCAAATGCATCGGGACTTTCACCATGAAATTAAAAAACTGAAACTAACAAAAAAAGTCATTATTTAACATATAATTAAAAAAAACTAATAGCTAATTACCAACAAACAAATACAAAAAAAATTCAGAAACTAACAAAAAAAATCTGAAAATAAACATTTGGATAGAAAATCAAAAAAATCTGAAATTTAAAAAAATAAAAAAAATAACTATCAATAATTAACAATAAAATCTACCAACAACAACATACAACAATGTGAACTAAAAGAAAAATCAACATAAACAAATTAACAAAAGCTATCATATAAACAAAAATCTATATATAAATAGAAAAATTAACAAATCTAGCAATAATAAAAATTACCAACATGTACAGCAACATACAAATCAAAAATTATCAAAAATAAAAATAACTAAAAAAAATTCAAAAGAAAACATAAAGCACAAACTAAAATTTACTAACAACAATATACAAAATTGAAAAACAAATCTACATATAAACTATCACCAAATAACATCAACAAGGTTGAAGGTTGATGGTTGAAGATTAAAGGTTAAAGAAGATTGAAAGTGAAAGATTACTTAGCATAAGATATTGAAGATTATTGGTAGAATAAACCCAAGTTTTCTGCTTCCGTAAATTTGAATTCTCACAAAATATTAATGGCGACGGGATGGAGACGAAAAATACCCATAGCCAACTTTGATGACAGAATGGCGACGGAATGGAGACAGAAAATGCATGTACCCAACTTTGGAGACAGAATGACTACGGGATAAAGACGGAAAATGCCGTAGCCAACCTTGGCGACGGAACTTTTCTGTCTCCATCCCATAGCCAAGCTCGGCGATAGATTGTCTCAATATGAGTTTGTTTTTGTAGTGAATAATTTTGAATCTAATCTAATTAAAACTCTTACTTATCTATTTATCTTTAGCTTTAATAGTTTCAAGGGTTTGATTTTTTTTGCTATCCCTAAAAAAAATTGCACAATTCTCATTTAAGATGGTCTCACTGATCACTTCAATTATTTAATATTTATGCATCCACTTTCATAGTTAAAATGATCACTTCAATTATTTAATATTTATGCAAAGATTAAAATTTTCACATTGAACATGCAAACACTCATTTCTTTGAATTTGAGCTTTTTTATATAAACAAATCTTTTTCACCAAAAAAAATATCATACAAGATTTGCTAAAACAATTGTTTCAATCTAAGATACTATTACGCTGAAAAAAAAAAATAGTATTACGCTTGGGCTAAATATTTCGTTGGCATAACTGTCCTAACGAATATGTCCATCTTGAACTAAACTGGCCCAACATACTAGATAAAGCCTTAGTAAACATGACTTATGTGATGTAGTAGCAAGTAGCAACTCTAGAAAAACTGAATTAAATTTTATTTTAAAAGAGTTCTCAAAATAAACTTTGAAAATTCTTTTTTAAAATAGTCGCTTCGTGTCCAATTCTAAAGTAAGGGTTTTTTTTTTTCTTTCTTACAGCGAATAAACGAAAAAAATCATTTTATTCGCTGTTACTAACATTTGAAAGGACATAAAAATAAATTATGTGAAATGTGAACATGATTTTGTGAACTTATGTGAAATGTGAGCATGATGATGTGAAATTATATGAAACGTGAGCATAATTTTGAAGCAAAGTTTCAACTCTGTACAAACCACGTGAGACCCAATAAACAAATATTTGTATAAAATGATCGATCATACTTGGTTATTCTCACAATTTACCATCAATTTGAAATACTTACAACTTATTATAATATATTATATAGGAAAATATCACTACTAGTTATAAATATAATTGAATGGAGAAAGTATGCCGCATGGACATGTAAATACTTCTCTAGTTCTCTTATATATAGAAATATTATGTGTGTGTTTTATTTGTTACGCTCACTACAAACAAGAACCGGGCTATAATATTATTGAATAACAATGTATAATAATGTATTAAGTAGGTTAAATTTTGAGATACTATAACGTGTGTTTGATAAGTGTGATTATTTACACTTATTTTCATGATTTATACTCCTTTATGACAATTATTAGGAGTATTATTAGTTATTTTGTACTTATTTTGGAAGAATTATATTGGTTTTTATTGATTTTGAGTATTTTAATCGTTTCTAGTACAATTCTTATGGTTTTGATTATGATAAATTTTAGTATGACTATTTTGGCTTGGTAGAAGAAGCTTGACAGAGAAGAGAAACAAAAAAGTTAAGTTGAAATTTAACACTGTTCAACAGAATTTCAAGAAACATATATCTTTACATCTAAAACAGGATCTCATGCATATATTAATACATATAAAGTATGTATAGGAATCATACCCACGATGCGTGAATTCCACGTAGTACGACCAGGTATGAAATGTCACCAAATGAGATTAGAACGTCACGTATCGTTCCTCTAGTATTGGTCCACAAGCACCAATTGGATCACCACGTATACTAGTATGGAATAAGAAATACTAACACTCTTATTACTATTATGGTGGATAAAGGTAGAGAGAAATAGCATACAAGCTTATGAAATATGATGAGCAAAGTGCATCTATTTGTACACAAATGCAAAACTTTTTCATAGACTCATTTGATGGTTACATATAACATTTATATGTAATAATCAAAACCAATTAATTTGTGTTTAAATTTCCAATTTAAAATACATCATCCAATCATGCTAATAATTCACACTAAATAGTCCATAAAGCATCTTTTGCAATTGGTATTATTTTATCCAATTAGTAACTCATATGCGTGACCTCATATGACCCGATTATAATAGCAGTATACTAATTTAATTAATATACAGATCAAAGTTGGGAGTAGTTACACTTGATTATTACTACCTAATATACTGGAATGTATTAATCTACATTATATTATATCCTATTTATGTTTTAGTAGTTACACTTGATTATTAGGACACTTATTTCCTTCAAGCATTGCATTGGGAGTAGAGTATGGAGGCTAATACAAGGGGAAAGGAGTTTGAAAGATCTAGAGTGTTTTGTATTAGTGAGTCTGTGTGATTTTATTAAAGGTGAGATCTTTGTGCTTGAGAGAATATTTACAAGCCTTGTGAGGGTTTGTTTTATTAATGTAATGTTCATTAATTAATAAAATACAATCTTGTTTGAGGGCGAGGTATCCAAGATACCTAATCAATCATTTTTGTGTTTTTGCTCTTGCTTTTATTGTTCTTAGGTATCCTATGCTTTTCTATTGTTTTTACATCTTGTTTATCATCATTGAGAGTCCTTAAGCCTTTCATTTAACTTGTAAATAAACTGGCGTAAGTTTATTTCCTTGTGTTTGACCCGCTTGCTACACGTATACCGTGTACATGCGGTAAATATTATTAGATATCAACCTTAACAGAAAATCTAAAGTCAAATTGAGAGTAAAATCTCTTAAAAAATCAGATAATTTGACTCTAATTTGTCCAAAAATTTTACTATCAAATTAGTTTTAGACATTTACATATTCAAATATTGTTATAAAATATAAACATATTTATGTGCTTATTTTTACTATTGTATTTGCTTGCATCATCAAAGAAGATTTCAGATTTCTTACATCATGAGATTGTTGAGTATAACTTTTACTGAAAATATAATTTTCATTCTAATTCAATTTAATTTTAATCCTTTTTCATACGAAACATATTCATCATAAGTTCAGTCGAACATCGTAAGAGCATTAAGAGTGAGATTTATTCTTCATCGAAAGGTATACTACAAAGTCTCTTAAATTTTAAAAAAACATTTTAAAATAACTTTTTAATGAGTGGGGCTGATGATCGGTGATCTCAACAACCAAATGCCAAATGCATGAAAATTGGTCCAAATTGTGTAGCGATTAAACCTCCCCTAGTTGCTCTCAAAATCTGAATGATACAAAAACTCCTATTGCATTGGAACATAAAAGTAGAAGACAAAGCTAATGATATTAGACAAATGAAGACTGTTGAGGTGACACATTATAATAGTGAGGTGAACATAACAATCAATCTGGCATACCATCATTTAGACAAGGAAAGAGGCTATAATATCAGATTTGGCCCATCTATTGATAGACATGTTCAAAACAGATCGTAACGATTTGCTAATCTCCTAATTTTATAATCGATTTTGATTTGACCCACTTCAAAATTAATTCAAAAACACGTAAAAAAAAAGTCAATGTTAATACAAGATCCGATTTTAAGCTGACCCGAAATACATAATTCAAAATGTATCGATAACCTAAATGAATGCCTCTAGTCATTTATATTATCTACTAAAAATAATCCAGAATCAAATGTTCGGCACCCACAGCATAGAATAGAAGTGGTAGTAATAGTTCCAATTTTGTGGCAAGTTCTAAAAATCACAGGTTACCACATTCTTCTTCCTCCAAAATTTTTGGCAACCACTCATAACTTGATAGGTGTCCAAATGTACATTTACATATGCCATCATTAAACAAGACGTAGAGGCTGTTGCACACTAGTCACTTCATCTTCTCCTTTAATTTCTGATATTATATGGGAAGATTATTTATGATCTAACCGATTTCGAATTTTATTTTGTGTGATTGAATCATTTAAAGAAATTTGCTTTCTAATCCCATTTAATTAGTCGAAAAGGAAATAATAATTATGTTTAGTTAAAAAAATTTGGAATACATTTGGATTAAAAAATTTGAGGAAAGATAATTAGTGGAGGGAAGAGAGATTGAGATTTTATTCTATCTTTCATTTTAGGTATAACACTCCGTTATTGATTTTTTATGTTTTCTACGTAATAACCCGCTATTTCCCCTTTATTGAATTGGGCGTGGTAGGTGGGTCGTTACACTATAAAAATTTTGTTTCTCACGAAAAGGTTGTTTAGTAGAACAACTTTTATTACAAAAAACATAAACAAATTAAAAAACCCATATATGGCTGATTGACAACTGATTATTGGTTACTGGTTATTGACTTGTTTAATATACCATCAGTTTTTTTTGTTTTTTTTTTGTTTTTTTGTCATTTGTTAAACTAGTTGTTTAAAAGAATTGTTTAAGCCAATTGTTATAGACGTTGTTGGGATGGATTATTCCACATTGACAAAATAAAGATGATGTGTACACTGTATAAGTTATTGGAGCTCTTCTTATTGTCATATGGTTTTGGGATGGTATATGTCCTTTGCTTATGAAGTATATGCACCTCGTGTTCCCCGATAATATATTGATATTTACAATAAGTCAAGCCTAATTTAACATGGTATCAGAGCCGAAGGTGATTCTTAGATATAATGTGGCTCACATGTGAGAGGAAGTATCGAAAATACTTCACATGTGAAGAATATCCTACATCGCTAAAATAATGGGTTGTAAAACATGTATATAATACTTGAGGAGTTATCCTCCTAATACCATATTGTTTTAGGAAAGACTGAACCCATCAAGTGTGGTATGCAAGTCAACGCTCATTATATGTGGGTTTGTGGGACCCAAGCCCACGGGTGCCTCATGGGTGTATCCACACGACTGGGTCCATGGGGTGATCATGTGACGAAATGTCACGACCTAATATGGTATCCGAGGCGATGGTTCGATTAAATATAAAAAATGGTAGGTCCGAAAAGAATGGCATTCATACCCTAACTTATTACTCCTACATATGAACTTGACGGGGGTTCGCATGTGAGGGGGTGTTGGGATGGTTTATCCCACATCGACAAATTAAAGATAGTATGCACACTTTAAAAGTTCTTGGAGCCTTTTTTTCCCATTGTCATATGGTTTTGGGATGGTTTATATCCTTTGCTTATGAAATGTGTGTACCTCGTGTTTCCCCGATAATATGCTGGCGTTTACAATAAGTCCATCAGACCTAATTTAACAGACATGTTTGTTAAAATTAGTTAGTGCTTGTTCAATATGAGTTTTTTTATTATTAAAAAATAATTGGGTTATGATGCCAAAAGTCAAAAATCAAAAAAAAAAAAAATACACATACTAGTTTTTTGGTTTAGTTTTAATAAAAGCCAATCACTTAAAACCCATTTATTAAATGACAAAACTCAAAAATCAATCAAAATGCCATTTGTCAAATATCCAATATTTACTTTAAAATGAGCAGCAAAAATTCAATAAAAGAAGGGCAAGTAAATAGAACAATATTATTTGATTTTTTATCATGAATACTTTTATACCCAATAACTTATAATAATAATATTTAAACATAACGCTACTTGTAACCTTTTTTTCTAATTCTAGTGTCTTCCCATTTTTTTTTCAATCCCAAACAAAACACTCGAAAATGTGAAGGATGCTGTCCTTTTAAAATGCAAGTAGTCCTCAATTGCTATTCAAATGGATGAATATTATTCCCAATATGTTCCTCGCATTTATTTCCAATAGTCCAAACTCCAAACAAAGTAGAAGTACTAGTTAAACAGAGTTTCACAATCTACTCTCTTAAGTCTTAAGTACACCAGCACCAAACTGACAAAGTTATATAACTAACTATATATGTAAAATAAATAAATAAATAAATAAATAAATAAAGAAAAAAGAAAAAGCACAATTATGCACAACACCCAAGTCTTGACAATGAAACGCAATGTATCTCTCACAAAGAAAGTATGACTACAGTTTGAAAATAGATAAAAACGACAACTTATATTATTTCTACCTATTCATTGATTTAAGGACATTTTTTTATTGGGTTAATTTATTGATTATGTTTAATTTCTATTTTTGTCATTTTTTTTTACCTTTTTACCCTTACTACAACAACACAACAACACATACATATCAATGCTTTTTATGGAAAAAGAGAATTTTCCACCTACTTTTAAGTGATCCTCCATCCCTTTTTGGTTTTGATGCAAAACTCAAATATTCATTTATCTATAAATAGGAGGAGGGATAACAAAGTAGGATATAGTAAAAAAGTCTTAATTATAAAACAAGTGTTACAATTGCATATATCACTAGAGTCTAAAGCATAGGGCATAAATATAGATTCACTAATAGTTGCAGTTGCAGTAGCAGTAGCAGTCACAAAACGGATTTAACAGTCAATATAGATGATTACAGCTATTGAAAGCTTGCAGCCTCAAGGTTTTCATTCAGGTAATCGAGTCGATTTCGAGTTATGTCATATGTGTTTCAAGTCGGTTCATAATCGGATTTTATGTCAACCTTGTTTTTTACATAATTTTAAATCAATATTGATGTCGGGTCTAGTCGAGTTCGGTTATAATGTCCGGTATTATCAGCTGTCGGGTCTTTTTAAACACCTCTTTTTTATTGCGGCCTATATTTTAGTCGCGATAAACTCAAAACCTTTGTAATACGATGGCAATATAGTGATACAACCTTATTTTTGCACTATCGTCAAAAGTAGAGACTAGGGTGCAATTAGTGTATCACCCATGGCAAAGTGCAATTAGTGTATCACCCATGGCAAAGTTTTGTCCTTGAGGCTCTTTTGATTAACAGCAATCAAGAGAAAAGATCTGTATAAAATGAAGTCAGGACTGCGTTTTAAATAGATCTCAATTGGAGAAGTACATCTGCTGCAATGCCAAAAAAGTCAAAATAAGTAAAGCAAAAAAAACCAAGTCTCCTCTCCAATTCTATACAAGAGCCGCAGCTGTCTATATTCGACATTTTCATCACCATCAAAGAATTACATAGTCTTGACTCTTGAATATAGGGAGTCAAAATAGTACAGAAACAGCTTATCCGCAATTAGCAACAAAAAAAAAAAAGAAAAATGTATCAATAATCTCTGTATTCTTCAATCAGCTTGTTGGTGATCAAACTTGATCATTTTACTATGATCCAAAGAGGATGGTAAATTTTGGGAGTGAAATGCTTTCCTGAGTTCATTATATCTTTCGATATTGAAATCATAACTCTCCATAAGCTTTCTTTGCTTAGCATTAAACCGGCTTTGAAAGAATCCTTCAAAGGAAGGTTCTTTGGATGTCCTTAGGAAGAAAGCATAACCAAGCATAAAGTAGGCGGAAGTAACATAAAAACAAATGGGTTCCATCACATCCCAGGAGAGTTCCCAGAATGTGAGCCTCATAAAGGCTGCTGTTTGGACCACCATGTATCCCAACCCGGCCCATAACTCCCTTCGAACTAGCGCCTCCGCCTTTTGGTCAATCTCTGCCTTTTGCTCCTCCAATAGTTCCAGCTCTTGTCTCCGCGGGTCGTTTGGGTCAGTAACAGGAGGTGTTACTAGACTCTGAATGGCCTTAGCTACCTGTAACCAAAGAAATCGGAAAGAAGAATATTTGGGTAAAGCTTGGCCACACCTATATTGGTCAACATTATTAAGATTTTGACTTTTTAAGGATGGTTAATATCACAAGACACTCAACAAAACATAGCCAATACGATAACAATTTCGTTGATGAGATAAGATGTCAAGTAAAAGCCCTTAATTTGAGCATAAATTATGATGATAGTTACATAATAAATAAGAATGCATGTTCATGGGTTGGAAAAGAAAGAAAAGGACAAACACAAGCATCAAATAAGACTCAATTGGACCATTAAAAATGATTGTGAAATAGACCCAAATAATACTTCTATAATGTTGAAATGCAAGGATGATATTTTAAATGGAACACTCTGCAAAATGATATGACCATGCTTCAATTTGGCTGATGAAAGCAATCAAATTTTTAGTGCTATGTGACCTTTATCCTATGCCATCAAAATATGTAGATTTACTATTCAATCATACAATGGACTCTATTCATATTTTTCCTCAACTTAATTTGATTAACAAAGGATCATCTTCAACCTTCAAGCTAATAGTATTTTTATGATTTACGATAAAGTAGAGAACCTCTACGGGGGTATGGAAGACTAGAGATAACAGGGTTTTTTTTTTTTAATTTGGGTTGTGCTAAAGAATTTTGACGGCCAAAGGGAAGGGAACGAAGGGGAGAGTTTATTGATGCTCATTTTGTGAGAATTCAACTATTAGACATAAAAAAAAATAAAACTGCAGATAAAAATAATTTATAATAAAGAAAACAAATCCAAAAAAATTCTTTGAAGGAAAAACAGTGTTGGTTTGTTTAGAAAATCTTCAACAGTAGTAAGTTTTCTTTTTGTTACAAATCAAGATTAAAATTTGAAATGATTTGTGACAAAATTAAATCATTTAACTCAGTTATCGTTTTCAAATTAATTTTTTAAAAATAACAAATTCTTTTTTCTGGGGAGGGGGCATGTTTGAATCTGTCCATTGATCTTGGACGGTGCAGAAATCGAAGGGATTGGAATCAAATTAAAATTAAATCTTTCCAAAAAAAAATGTCGCTCTCTTCCTCTCTCTCTCTCTCTCATTTTTCTCTTCTTCCCAGAAACTCGTTCTCCTTCCTTTTTTTCTTTTTTGTTTTAAGTTTTCTTTTCCACCCTCATATTTCTGTTCACCTTCCGGAAAATAATTCCAGAAAGGTAAAGAAACGATAAAATAGATGTCAAAAGTGGAGCCCTTTTAGATCTGGCGTACCAATGTTATAATTTCCTGTCCATAAACAAAATCACAATCAACACATAATAAATCACATCAGTTTTCGTCCCATCTCATCAAAAACAAATCTGAAATCTAGAAACACTGAGAATGCAGATCTAAATTTAACAAATCAAATAATTAATTCATAATGTTTAAATTAATAAAATGAATAAAAGTTAAGAAGATTAACCAACCTGATGAGGACGAAGACAAACAGCGTTTCCAAGAACAATTACATTTCCAGAATCATCTAAATTTTTAGCAAACAATAACGCATCTTCTTTATTTCCTCCACAACTTTTCTCAATAATCTCAACATATTCCTTATACGTTACCCAATCTCTCCCTATATCCCTCAATTTCTCCTTTATCATCTCCATTTGCGACGCTCTTAACAACTTCCTCACCTCTTTCACCGATAATCCCACCTCCGGCGCTTTTTCTTCATGTGCTAAATGAGGAAGCGCCAATAAACCTCCTAGATTAATGCGATCTTTACGAATGTTAATCTCTTTCAGCTTTTCTGCCACGTTTTGAGGCGGAAACAACCGGAAACTCGCCGCTGATGATGATGACGACGCCGACTGGTATAGCGGCCGACGTTGAGTGTTTCTTTTCGTTATTCGAGAGGTTTCCGGGGGTTCAGAAGGTGGTTTTCCGACTGCGGTATTTCTTGAGACTGTGGGTGTTGAGAATCTAGAGAGATTGAACAATCTCTGTACTAACGTTTTTTTGAACGCCATTATATTTTTTTTATTAAGAATAGAAAAGACGATAATGGAGGTATTAATGCTATTTTAATGGAGGTATGAAAGAATAATGAAAACGGAAAGTTTGAATGCAAAAATAGGGCAGGCTGCGAAGGCTTTATATAGGTCCCATGGATTGGGAGTTAGGAAGATAAGTGAGGCAAATTAGGTGTTATGACAATAAAAAAATAAAAATAAACAAAAAGTGAATTTTTATGACGCAGCAAAAGATTAAAAAAGATTTTTGTGTTAATGTAATATTATACGAATATTCCATATGTGTATATGGCTGTTATGGTGGGATAATTATGAGTGCATCCTTCCTCATTAGAGTATTTACTTGAATAATTTACTCTTGCACAAATTACATATAATAATTTCATACTATCATAATTTTTCTATAATAATTTTGTCTATTAATTAAGCATAAATATTTTTATGTGTAAGGGTGGTTATTTGTCTAGAGTAAATTTGGGCAATCCTATAACCTGTTATAATAAGTAATTCACCAAAAAAGTAAAAAGAAAATTAATTAAAAATTAGAGAAAATTTTGAAATTTATATAAAAAATTCTGAATAATAAAAAAAATCATAAATTTTTTTGATATTTTTTAACATTTTATTTTAATTCATCTATTATTAAAAAGAAAATTAAACTTGTTATAGCAAGTCATCTGGTTATCGGTTTTATTCTAGGAAAATATCACTTAAAGTTTAGATTATTTATGGTCAATTAATAGGTGTGATTATTGTAGGAAAATAATGAAAATATTGGATTAATCTAGGTAATTTTTTCTTGACTCTTCTCCTTCTTTTAATATCAAAAGATAATATTATGAAAATATGTATTAAGACGAATTAAAAAATATTACTCACTCGTATTCTCTTTAAGTGTCCTATTTACTTTTAAAACACTAGTTATTTATGACTCTTAAATTGTATTTTATTATTAATCTATAAGATTAAAAATAGTCATTTGGGATCTCATTTGATTCGTTTTGATGTAAAGTTTATTAATATCAAATTTTCATAATTTTTAATTATACATAATGAAATATATTAAAAATTGAATAAGTACATTGGATAGAGTGTATAAAGTAAATGAGACATTTAAAATGAATAAGAGGGAGTATTTAAGTATATATTTTCTTCTATGTAAGAATAAAAAAGTATAATAATATCAACCAATTAATAAATAATAATTATTATACAGTGTAGTAACTAATTTCATTCCGATGGCACTAGTAAATATAGAATAATTTACTTTTAAAAATTACATCACTGATTTCCTTCTCAAAATCCTAATTTTTGTTTTTTTTTTTTTTTTTAAATCTTGTCTTTGCACTACATTTTATTTTTAAGTACTTCATTATTTTTCGTACCTGTTACAACCAACATTTCCCAAAAATAAGTTGTAGTCAAAGTGATGGTCGTCGGATTTGCAGGGGAGGGGCCTTGGCAGTCGATTGTGGTGGAGGCAGGGAGGGAGTGGAGGTTGACAGTTTGTGGATGGTGATTATTAATTAGTGGAAATTGGGAAAGAAGAGTAATATTGAGGGACGGAGCTGGGTGGGGGTGGTTTCAGTGGAGGGACCATTATTATGGAGGGTTGGTTATGGAGAGAGCTATGCTAGTGTTGAAGGTGGTGGTATAGGGGTGCCGTGACGGGCAGTGAGTTTTTTTAAACTACCTTTTTAAATTTAAAAAAACTAGAGAAAGACCAAACTATAGTTGCTTTTTTAATTTATAGTGTTATAAAAGGGAAAATTTAGAAGTTAAGAAGAGGTCATGTGCGACCCAAAAATCTTTTTCATACAAAAGATAACCCTCTTTTAGCAATGATTATAACTCCGAAGTTACAATTAAGCGCATTGGAAATATGTTATAGACTCCATCATAATCTTAATGAAGTTGTTAGGAAATTAAGCAGGAAAGATACAACAATTTTTTAAAAATATACCACTTAATCATAATCCTTACATATATCAATCTAGCACAATAAAGGTAAGGAGGGCATTTTTTCCTCCCATAGGCTTTCAGTAATTTGTGACAGAGAAGAATATTATGCAAAATACTTCTTCCCTTAACAAATGCACCTTTTAAGTGATCAACAACGTAGTTCATACAAAACCAAAAAAAGTTTTAGAACAAATTAATTTGGTAATGACTTTTAACACATGATATAGGTCTATAATCACTAGGAGATGGAGCATACTACAACAAAGATTTATTTTCGTGTTTATGGATCATTTGTTCTATTGGTCACTAGATCAAGGATGGTGCAAACAATATAAAATTAAAACACTATTTGTTTTAATTTTTTTTTTTTATTTTTGAGGCCTAAGAACATATATAGTTAAACTAAAGCATGTTGAATATTTAGTGTATATTAAATCTTAAGAATTATCACCAAGTACTACAAATAATAGTGGGACAAAGTGTACTAAACATACAAAGTCCAAAGAGGTCAACGGGAAGGATAAAACACAAATTGGAACAAAAATGTGCCTTTTCGTATTCTTTGATCAATGAGCATTGGATTCTATTCTTATTCAGCTTTGATTATGGAGTTACAATTGACTTAATAGTGTGAATAATGCTCGTGAATACAATAGTTATAATGGTATTGATTGATGGTCATTATACTTGATCATCAATCGGTGATTAAATGTTCATGACCCTTTGGTATACTTGAACTAGTATAAATATAGGCTTGGGGAAGGATGTCACACACTAATTTTTTGAATTTTTTATCCTTACTTTATCTCTTACTTGTGTTTTTTCAAAAAGGGTTATAAACTTCTTATTAGAACTTCCAAAGTTTATAATTCATCAAACACTTTGTTGTTAAGTTTCATACCCTAAGTACTGAGGGTGTGTTGTGTTGTTTGTATCTCATTGGTGAATTTTTAAGTCAAACCCAGATATATTTGTGGGGGAAATATCACAAAATGAAAGTGATTACACGCCTACAACAAGTATCAAGTTTTCAGGTAACAGGTGTCGTTACAAAGATCATCTTCAAGTTATTTCTTATAGCTTTTGTGTAAGTTTATTTTAGCCATCAATAAAGGAAAATACTAATTCTCATATTGCAATTTGTATTTGCATTATTATTTCTTAATAAAGCAAAATCAATGTAAAATAATATCTAATATTTCTAAATTTTAGAGACATCATACAGTCGAACATCTTACACATGCTCAGAATCTTTCCATCACTAGATAAATCAATTAATAACCCTAAATAATGTAAATTTAAAGGGAAGGGTTGAAGTCAAAATGTTACGATAAAAATATGATATCAGTGCTAATGCTCTTTTACTTTTAATAATGTAAATTCAAAAGAGTATTTAGGAGTAAAGTTGAGTTTTTGTAAATAAATACAATGACAATTGTTTTATAAATATAAAACTTATATTTGGTGTTTAATAATTTATTATCTTACCTTTTCTAATGACTAATTTTTGTTATTTTTCTAGAGGATTCACGAAATGAAAAATCAAGAAAATGAATTAATAAATCATGATTAATCATATTCCACGTGTTAGGCCAAGATTTAGCCTACCCTTCACCGTCAGATTAAAATTGTTCTACCTTGAGGTTTGATGTTGACTCTCAGCCGTATGATTGCGTGTGATTAGAAGTATTGCTCATGCCAAACACGTGTGAAGGTTAAAAGTTTGGTCAAATGGAGATGGAAAGGTCTACGAGTGCGAAACACTTCATTTGAAATACTTGATATATTATAATTGTTGACGTCATTAATTATTTAAACTTATTTATAGATTACGTCTATTATGTAAGAAATATTATGTTAAATTTTGTGTGAAATCGTCTAATCATATGATTTTATAATATTAATATTTTTTGATTTTTAAATATATATAATTAAAAATATAATTAAAATAACACACTAAATTTCTTAAAACAGTCAAATATAATACGTATTTAGAAACAGTGGAAAAGTAAAAGATTATTTTAATCATATTAATGATGTGTAATGCGGAGATGCTGACAAGGACAGAGAAAAATATATATGGTTGGCAGCTAACATTTCAATATTTTATTTTTGCTAATTTTTTTGGGAAGATTAATAGTTAGAGAGTCTTGCTTTTATTCTGAAATTTTCAATGCAGTTTTACGCAAACGTGTCGCCACATATTTCATATATTTTGTACACTAATTTTGTTTTCCTACCATTAAAGTAGTTATGTGTTATTAATACTCATTAAGATGTATGCTTAAAATTATTTGGATATATTTTTAATGGAAAATAAAATATATCAAAATAATTTAAGGGTATCTTAATATATTGATGGAGTATATTTTAAAATCTAAATAAAAAAATACAAAAAGATTACTTTCTATATTATGTATTTATTAGGATTTAATTTTCAAAACATGTTGCCACATAACGCCTTTAACATCAAATTGTTCAAAGCAATTTTTGTATGATGGGAAATTATGGTGAGACCAAACCATACGATGAATTAAAATTTGAAAATAAAAAAAATATGTATTTTAAGAAAAACTTATCTCAACTTTGGTTGTTATAACCCTTATATTTTAATGTTTAAACTCTCACTTTGTAGTTAAGTTAGTCAATTTAAGTCATAAACGTCCAGGTTTCACAATTATACCATTTGACCATTAAATCCTTGTTTTTGCAGTTAAAGCTTTATTTAGTGTCATTTATATTTTTTGGTGTTTAGTTTTCTAGAAGCAAAAAAATGGTTTATGTTTTTAGGTACAATATTTTATTCAAACATATTCAATGCATCTAACGCCAACGTGTTGCCACATATTTTCATATATCTTGAAAACTAATTTTGATTTTCCTACCATAAATGTATGTGTAATTAATATTAAGATATACTTAAAGATCATTTAAAAAAATACATGCTTAAAATTATTTTGATTTACTTCTATGTTTGTTTGATTCTATGTTTTAACCAAAACAAGTTGCCGCGTAACACTTCTAAGATTTACTTTATTAATTAATTTCAAAACTTAATAAATATACAAATTGTTCTAAGATATCGTTTCTCCGAAATACGCATTAAATATATGGACTAAATAGTCTAATTAATATAAATTAAAGAAAAAATAAAAATGTGGATTTAAAGTCGTCTTTTTTAGAGAGAGTTATAATAAATAAGACTTACATTTTTTATTTTAGTCGTATGTGTTTCTGCATAGCAAAGCAATTGAAGGTAATTGGCAATGGGAAAATTAGGAATTGTTAGAAGGAGAAAGAGACGTTCATCAAGTATAATCTACTCATTGGTATGGGAGTTGTGCGTTGTTTTGACGTGAATGCTACTAATTAATCCCTGTATTTAAATTAAATTAAATTAATGTTTATATATACCAGTTTAATTTGATGTACAATGCACTAAATATTATATTATTATTATTATTATTAGGAAAAATTACCGTGAATAATATAACTTTTTGTTAATTTTCCTACGATAATACCAACTCTTAATCAACCATGAATAATACCAACTTAAAGGGGCGTATTCCTAGAAAATCATTAATATGTTAAAAATCAAATTATAGGTGATTATAAGACAAAAAAAAATTAGTAAATTAGTTAATAAACTAAAGTTGGTATTATTTTAGGAAAATATCCCCTTAGTTTGTATTATTCATGGTTAATCAATAGTTGGTATTATTGTAGGAAAATTAACAAAAAGTTGTATTATTCACAGTAATTTTTCTTTATTATTATTATTATTATTATTATTATTATTATTATTATTATTATTATTATCATTATTATTATTATTATTATTATTATTATTATTATTATTATTATCATTATTATTATTATTATTATTATTATTATTATTATTATTATTATTATTATTATTCGCTTCTTATAAATAGATTAAACCGGATTCGGGTAGAGGTTTTTCTTTTTTCCTGACGGACAAACCAAACCTTATCTATTGAGTCACAAGCGTTTTCGGTGATTTGATTATTATAATATTTGCTATAAATTAATTTGGTTGTTTATCAAAATATTTCTTTAATATTTGTTGAGTATTTATTTGTTAATGTCTTATTTAATGTTAACACTTTTAGATCAGGAATTTTTTTATTATACTAATGCCATGTATCAGTGTATGAAAATAACCTTTTTAGTACATAAATATATATATACATTGAAGATAGTCTATCACCTATCTAAATTTATGAGCTTATCTAAACCTATTATCCATTTTTGAATTAGTTGACCCTTATAATTGAAAGAAATAAATTATGCTATCTTCTATTCGAAATAAGTGTTTTATTTGACTTTTGACACTCTTGTTTTAAGGCTTAAACCCCTACTCAAGTCTTAACATTTCTCCTCCAAAGGTTAAGTTTTTTTTTTAATCAACTAGTCTAATCGTTAAAATGTTTATTTTAAGGCTCAAAATCTCTACTCAAAGAATTAAAGTCCCACTCGAAGCTTTAAACTTCTTCACCAAGTGTTCAACTCTAAGACTTTAAATGACTATTTCAAGGTCTAAAACTCAAAATTCAAGCTCTAAAATGATAACTTTAAAAAATAATTTTTAATAAATGATACATGCGCTAAACCAACTTTTTTTAATATATGATAAGCTGATGGAAGGAGAAGGCAATAGATATAAGAAAAATGATACGTGCTCCAACTGGAATAAAACACGATTTATTAATTAATTAAACTTAATTTCATCAATTAAACTTACGTTCACTAATTTCTTCTAAATATTTACGTTGTAGTTACTAATTACACCAAAATGTATCTATTTTTTTTAATAGTACCTAATTCATTAATAAAGAGTCATACGACATCTACATCAGAGATAAAAATTAGCAAGTACGTAACAATATTAACCAAAGATAATTCAAAATTTACAAAACTACGATCGTTGTATATGAGATCTGACAATTCTGAATATTCTCTTTCACATCGCTATTTGACACAGCGTTCTACGAGGGGGTCTTTCGATCTGTTGTAGTCTTGAGATAGAATTTAATTTGATGTAGTTGATGGTAATTACAAAACAAACTTCATAACTCCAAACTCTCATAAAGAGAGAGATCAAAACCCAATATATGCGTAGAATCAACCCAATGAATGGGTAGAACAAATCTCCTGTAGGGAGAGGACAAATATTCATTCTAATCATATTCAAAAAGTTTAAAACGGATAAATTTAGGGGCTTATCATCAACCAAAAGACTGATGATAACCCCAAATCAATTATGGAGATTGAAGTTTTTTTTTTTTTAAGAGAGAAGAGAGATTTATTTTTACTTAACTAAACTCTAAACATATATTTTCGGAATTAAAATAATTTTATTTTGTATTATGGAAATCAAAATAAAGACTTCGTCACATAATCTATTCAAACGATTCTTTGAGGCTTTCGACTATATATATAAAGACTTGAACACCAAAAATAAGATTAATTACTACCAACACACATGAAAATCTCTAAAGCATTCTTAAGCTCTTCTTATACTTTCTCATACATTCAATATTTAACATTTCTTTATTTTGTAAGAAGTTTGCAAAGCCTCTTATTTGACATTTTTAGAAGTTTCTTTTTTTTGTTTTCTTTTGAATGTGGGTTATCTTTCGATATAAAAAGGAAATTATTAGATTGTGTTTTTTGAAAAAATGAACATAAGTAGAAGATATTTTATATATACCAGAATTTATCTGAAGTATCGAGAAATTAATGAAAAAAGTTTGAATCATATACGTAAAGAAAATCCTAAGCGGAAATAGACTACTTTTTGTTAAACCTCGTTAACAATTATTTGTAATTTGTCCAAGCTTCATTCCACATTAATTTTGCACTTTATTATTCCACAAGCAATCCATAGTAAACACGTTTGAAGCTTTTTCCAAACTTTTAAAACATACTACCTCCTATTCAGCTAAATTGTCCTATTTTTTTTAGCACTATTCACTTATCACTCTTAATTTATATTTTACTTTTAATCTATATAAGTTAAAACATAGTCATGTGAAATCTGGTTTAATTCGTCTCAATACAATAATTATTAATATCAACTTTTAATAATTTTTAATTAAGAATAATTTAAGATATCAAGAGTTAAAATATTGCATCAATAAATATAAAAAGTCAAATGAGACAGTTGGGCTGAATAGGAGGGAGTAATTTAAAATAACCTGAAAAATGGGGTAAATTTTCTGTTCACTCCTTTTTATAGAGCTCTAGTCTCCTATTGAACTTTTAAAAACTAATAACCCTAACGAATAAAAAGAATAAAAAATTAGCGTATAGAGAAGTTTCTAACTCCTTCAATTGTAATCAAACTTGGATGAACCTTATTAGTCATTTAAAGGTGTTGTATTCTATGTACTTAGTCGTCTACATTAATTATATAATGTGTATATTTTAATTTAATGGGTTGCTTTAATTTATTTAAGTAGAAATGAGAAAATATTAAAAAATATATATTATTTTAATAAACTATATCCATACAAAATTTACTACGTAGTCATCAATCATATATCAAAAATTACTACTCTTTTGTCAATTTTACTTAAAAAAAATTACAAATGACTATTTTAATGTGTAATAATATGAAAATTATGACAAGGAAAGTAATAAAGAAAAAATAAGGTATGGTTGACCACAAATATTTTAATATTTCCTATATTAGACTTTGCCTAATTATTTTGGGAAGATAATATAAATTACTTCAATTCTAAAAATCCAAAATTTCCTATGCTGTTCAAGCTAACGTGTCGCCACATATTTATTTGTATCTTGAAAAACACAATTTAATTTTCATACTATAATAACAGATGTGATTAATTAAAATTGATTAATTATATTTAATGAGAAAAATAATGTGAACATTTGTCATTAATTAAAGTTACTTTTACTTGATGTTTTTACCAAAGCTTGTCGCCGCATAACGTCAACTAACTAACTAGGTAGCAATGTCAAGTAAACTAACTAATTTCCTTAATTATTTTCAATTAATCAGTTTCACACATTGATTAATATTTCTACTTGATGTTTTCGTATAGTAGAAGTATTATTTAATTTCATGAGTTAAAACATTTTTCTTGGTAAACCTAAGCAAAGAAGAAATGTGGATTGTTTAAAGAGAGTAGACACCTTCACCAAGTAATTACTCCTTAGTTTCGGATTTGTGCTATCGTATTTTTGAGTCATTGAGGGGTCAATGGTGGATCTTTAGTAAGACATGATTTCCATGAAAATTTTTAGGTCACTTTATAAAACAAAAATATTATTTATATTCAATAAAAATATATGTACAATTTAGTTAATAAGATCATAATTTTTAAATTAATCATAAGCATTAAAAAGTTATTACATTAAATTACATAAAAAATATCTAAAAAGAATAAGCATTAAAAAATATTAAAATTATGATGATTAAGGTTAATTTTGTTAAATAAATATGACTTATATGATAAAAAATCTATATAGAAAAAACATTTAAAACTAACTATTATGATAAGCGAAAAGATTAAAGTAAAACAAAAAAACTAAAAAAGTATTATAAAATTTTTGAATCCTATTCAAACATTAATTACAAAAATTCAATCTAAACTTATAAGTTCAAAAAACATAATGGATATTAATTTTTGTAAGGCATTTGCATGTTCAAATGTGGTATTTTTTAGGTAATGACTTCATGTGACAATGTGTTACACTTCTTCATGAGGAAAGCAAAAGTACGTAAAATGAGACAAATGTGTTAGGGTTTGTTGGGGAAGAGGTGAAACCTTCACCAAATGACTACCATTTCCCTTTTGGATTGAGAGTAGTTGTGATGTGGGGAGGGTTAAATCATTATATAATAAATGTTGCCTTTTCTTGGATTTGGGTCGGTTGACAAATGGCCAAAACTTGTCCCTTTGTATTAACTAAGCAAGTAATAAGTAAACATCTTTACAAAAAAAAGCAATACAATGTGGGAGGATGAAGAATTTCATTAGCTCCATAAAGTTAGTAGCTAGAAATGCAATAAGAATATATTTATTTATAGTATTAGATTCAACTAAAGGATTTAGGTTTCACACTACAATAACATCAGAGCCGTTTCATTTATTTTTCAGCTTTGAAGTAAAAGATAAAAAGAGTCCCTAAAAATTTATAGCGTAACGAATAATATCATACATTTTTTATTTTTTATTATTGATATTTAAACTACTTTATAAAAAATCACTAAGAATTTATATTACTTAGAAAAAAATGTAAATTATATATAAATTTAAGTCAAATTAATATCTCACACACACACACACACACACATATATATATATATAAGTTTTTTGGGCCCTAAAAATTTGGGGCCCTGGGCGGTAGCCCGCTTTGTCCTTGCTAATCGACGGCCATGAATGAAATTAAATTTTTGTGACATAAGATTTAGTAACATAACAAAAGTCACTAATTTATATTTTTAGTATAATAATTATTGATTTTTATTTTAGGTTTCACTATAAAGTTAAAGTGATTTAGTGACACTTATTTGGCATTTAGTAATACATGTAATTGTTACTAAAGTTTATAATGACATTTATGAGAAATATCACTAGAACTAGAGGTTTTTAACGGGCCGGGTCGGGTCACAAATTAAACGGGGCGGGTCAAAGCTCATTTAAATCCGACCTACTTTGACCCGATTTTTAAAAGTTCATAAAATATTTTTTTATTATACTTTATGGCCCAATTGGATCGACCTACTTATGTATATAATAATATCATTTAAAAATATTTTAAAAGTGGTAAATTTTTTTTCGCAATTAATTCTTTTAATTATCCGACTCGTCCCATTACACCAAGGCCTGTTAATAACCCGCCCCGATTAATGACCTGCCCCCTTATTGACCCGACTCGCTAATGACCCGTTAAAATGTGACCCGACCCTTGACCAGTTTGGTCAACCCGCCTCGTTGAACACCTCTAATTAGATCCTATGTCACGAAAAGTTTTAGTATGATTAGGGTTTGGGGAGGGAAGAATGACGGCAGCTCATACCTATAGAGAAGAGTACGGTCAAAGAGTCCCTCAGCTCGAGAAAGGTTTTCAATGAGAGAGAAACCTGCAACTTGCAAATAGAATACGTACAAATAACTAACAGTAAAGATAAAAGTAACAAAGGAGGTAAAGAGCGATAATTATCAGCAATGAACAATAGCAAACGATGGGTAAAAGGGACGGGTTTAGTAATCTAAGACGTGGATAAGGCGCCGCCAACTGCCCTATCCCTGGTTAGGTCCTTGGAGAGGTGAAGTTCATGCATATCGCTTTTAATCTGTTTCTCCTACATTCTCCTAGGTCTTCCTCAACTTTTCTTGCCCTCCACTATGATGTATTCGATCCTTTTTTTACTGGGCGTCATGTGTCTTTCTCTGCACATGCCCAAACCACCTCAACCTGTTCTCCCGCATCTTTGCGGAGAGAGGTGCAACTCATAACTTCTCCCTAAACTCTTGGTTTCTTATCCTATCCATCATAGTATTACTACACATCTCTTCAGCATACGCATTTCTATTACTTTCATCCTCTGTTCGAAAATCTTCTTTACGGGCCAACATTCAGTGCCGTATAACAACGTCGGCTTAATTGCAATGCGGTAAAATTTACCTTTTAATCTCTTCGGGATTTTTTTATCACAAAGTACCCCAGTTGCTGCTCGCCACTTAAGCCAACCCGCTTGTATACGATTAGTAACGTTTTCATCAATCTCCCTATTACTCTAAATCACCGATCCCAAATATTTGAACTTGGACGTACATACAACAACTTCTCCCCCCCTATGGTCACCTCTGGCTCCCCTATCGATTCTGTCCCGCTGTAATTGCATCGCAAGTATTTTGTCTTCGTACGGCTTATGCGCAACCCCTTAACCTCTAAGGCTTCCCTGCACTCTTCCAATTTACTATTAGCCTCCTCCTTGGTTTCTGCGACCAAAACTATATCGTCGGCGAAAAGCATGCACAATGGTACGGTTTTCCAGATGGATTTAGAGATTTCTTCCATAATGACCGTAAAAATGAAAGAATTTAGTGCTGGTCCCTGATGTAGTCCCACTTTAATTGGGAAAGACTCTGTCATACCCACCGGTGTATGTATGTTAGTCGACACTCTGTCATACATGTCCTGTATTACCTCAATGTACCTTCGTGAAATACCACTATTCTTGAGGCTATCCCAAACGATGCTTCGTGGTATGTTATCGTACGCTTTCTCTAGGTCTATGAACACTAGATGCAAATCCTTCTTTCACTCCCTATACTTTTCTATCAGTCTCCTCAAAAGATATATTGCCTCGGTGGTTGATCTTCTCGGTATGAATCCGATTTGGTTCTCTCTAATTACCGTCTCTCGTCTAATTCTTTTCTCAATCACTCTTTTCCACAATTTTATAATATTTAGAAGTTTGATTCCTCTATAGTTCCCGCATACTTGTGCATCAGCCTTGTTTTTAAACAGTGGGATAAGTGTGCTAACCCTCCATTCTTCTGGCATCTTAGTAGACCTCAAGATGACATTAAATAGGTTAGTAAGCCAATGAATTCCCTCCTCTGCTAAAACCCTCCACACCTCAATCGTAATGTTATCAAGTCCAAATTTGATCCCCTATTTTTTTGAGAGCTACTCCCACTTCCACTTCCACCGTGGTAATATCAATAATCGACCCATGATCCTGTGTTCTTTGGATGTTTGAAGTTTGTCGAATTTCCCCCTTTAGACCCCTAGTCTCATTGAGTAGTTGAGAAAAATATTGATGCCATCTCATTTTGATGTCCTCTTGTCTAAGGAGTACTCGTCCACCTTTATCCTTAATGAACTTCACTATCCCTAGGTCCTTCTTCTGCCTAGATCTTGCTAACCCTTTATGAAATGAAAGCCTCAAAGAGGTTCAACAAAGAAAAAACAATATGAGAAATAAAGCAAAATATGAACACAAGTGTTTATGAGGTATCTTGAATGCCTCCCCCTAAAATGTAGTATAATGTTATTGTAAATAATTCAACAATACAATTAAAATAAACCTCCCTTATCTTGAGAATAAACCTCTCAAGATCACAAAATACTAGAGCAAAATAAGTACACTCTCAAGTTTCTAACAATGCACTAGACTACTCTTAATATGCGTGTTTGTGGTGAATGTTTCTATGAGTGATGAATCCTATTTATAGGCAAGGTATTTATCACTTTTAGAATTCCCTCATAAATCACAATAAACAACTTGTAACACCCCAATTAACTATGATAATTGGCTAGTAATAAACATCACAATAAACATTACATTAAACAAAGAAGTAATGCACTTGTTCAATGACTACACTAAAAATTCCTATGTAGTCTGCTCAATTGCCTCTCGATCGAGCTACTACCTCGCTTGGTCGAGCGAGCCTCTAGTAAAGCTACTGACATGTTCTGACCATTCTGCTCGACCCACTCACTCCTCAATCGACCCGGCTATGTCCGCTCGACCGGTTGAGCGAAGCTGCTGACTCCCCTTTCTTGTTGCTTCGACTAAACAACCAACATCAAATATTCTTAACCTTAAACCACCCATATAAGGACTTTTAAGAGTTATGACTACAACTAATATAGTATTAAATTATCGGCGAGTTTTTAATCTTCGATTTTACTCCAGTCGATCTCTATCTACAAATTACAAAACAACAAATAAATGCACATCAATTCCCGAAGCAATTTGATGCTTCCTTTTATTCATCCTGATATGCAGGAGTTGGACACGGCATGAAACAAAGCAGAAGCAACACAGATTCAAACTTGGAAGGATAAATCCATAATCCATGACATATTCATGCATTTCAATAATTTTAATAGACGTTGCCACTTGCCAGATACATTGTCCACCATGCGGTGCTTGTATTCTAATGCTACGTACACCTTTTTTTTTATTTCAGTTATTCAATTTAGCTAGATTTACAATTTAAACTCTAATAATTATATCATTCATAATTAGTGATATGAAATTTTATTTTAACCGCAATGTATCTGTAGCTGCAAATCGAATATAAGGAAGCGAGTTAATAAATTTGTCAATTTATTATTACGAGATACGGGACAAGCAAATATAATTAATTTTAAATCTATTTCTACTGTGACAAATAATTAAAATTATGCAAATAAAATGAATATAGAAAGGAATAGCATAAATTAATGTGAAGATAATAATAAAGTCTAGGATATTGGGAATCACCTAATTCTAGCATGAAAATCATTTATTCTCCTAATTATTTGAAATCGAATATTTTAATATGATTAAAAACAATCTAACTAATCTCAAGCTTCCACTCTATATATTGATCAATATCTTTTTAAGAACTTATTACTAATTTTAATCCTCAAAACTTTCATTTTATTGGCTAAACAAGTATGAATTTAACTTAAATATACCTCAATCATAAATTAACCATAATCTTAAACTTTCGTTCTATTGAAAAGATTAATAAAAAGTAAATGATCAAAATAGTCCTAAAGTGCCTCTAAACTCCAAAAAAATATATAAAAATAGCCACAATAAATATAAATAATTTCACTTATCAATGAGCATGAATCACTAAGTAAGACAAACAATTGACGCAAGAAATGTAAAATGACACTACTAAGTGATCGAATGATTTATGGTAGTATGACTGTGTGAGAGTAAAGACATGCATGTAAAATATAATTGAAGTTGTAGACTTGTAGGGTGTAGTGTGGATTTAAATAAAAACAATGAAATCTATATATTATATACCCTCTGTTTTTTTATTCTTCTCATCTACGTTTTTATATTTTTCAAAGTAAATTTTAATTGTTAATATTTCTTAATACATATAACAAAAATTACAGAAAATAAATGTTAAAAAGCATATATTAAGACGATTCTAACGAGATCTCACATGAATATATTTTATTAATTTCTAAATATATGTCAAAAATATTAATCAAATTTCTCTCTCATTAAAGTAAAATATTCCAAATAAAAAGAATATTAGAGAATGTAGGGAGTACATAAAGACACTTAATATGCCAAAAATATTTTTTAAATAAAATAAAAATATAGCGTGTACATAACACTAAAAAAAATTACACTTCTAAAAACTACCTAAAATAGATTGAAATCGGTATAGGCTTATATCAACTGATTTCCAACTATTTCAAACAGTGCAAATATAATTAGTGTTTTATTTTAGTAGGAAATTTGAAATCAATTGGAAAGTTTGATTAAAATAGAACAAGCGAAAATTTAGTTAGAATTTCCGACTAACAAATTACTCAAAAATTATTCAGTATTTTATTGTTGTAATTTTAAAAAAATATAATATTTATTTTGTTGAATGAATCATTATTTTTAATTATTTATTGTTTTAATTATTTCTTTAATGTAAATTTTTTATTAATTTGGTAACGTAATGTTGAATAATAAATTAATTATAATTCATTTCTTGTATATAATAAATAAATAGGTATTAATATTAAAGAAAATAAACTAAAATTATGAATAAATAAATAGTTAATCAAATATTATTAAATAATAAAATAAATAACTAAAAATATTTATTTTCAAGGGTATGGTTTGATGTCTTCTTCCTTTCCAAACCCTGATATATCTTCTTCATGAGTGGGATTATCCCTTATGATGTTTCTACGACTAGCTCTTTGTGGGACCTGTCGACCACCTTCCGACTATATAGATGGTCGTTGACCAATAATCATTGCTAGGTCGTAGTCCACTCACAAATTTTGACCATCTATATTTCCGCGTCCACTACTTTGTCCACGCTAGAGTGGTTATCAATATCATAGGGCTGTACCGACTACTCAATGGCGAAATCGATGGTCGATGTCCAACCTAGCTTTTGTAGTGAATTCAATATCACTCAATCTAAAGTCATCATTGTATATGTAAATTATTGGTCATAAGTAATTCTGGCAGAAAGCTATCTGAGAGGATTAAATTAACGTTAATTTGAAAAAAATTAATAAGATTAGAAGGAGAACCAACAGCATTTATCTGGAAAGATTGAAGAAGATTTGAACGTACATTAAGAGTATTAGTACATGGGAAGGTCACATGTAATTGGAGGACACTTGTCCATCGTTAAAGATTACCACAATTTAATGAGACACGTGCTAATAGAAGAAGCAAAGAGCGCCATATAAAATAAAGAAAAAATCACCAAAGTAAAAGAGAACTTGACACGTCAAGGACAACAATAGTGACATGCAAGAAAATTTTGGGGATTGATGAAATAACAGAAGGAATGTTCTTCATACACAATGATCGACTATAAATACACTTCAAGGAACACATAAAGGAGGTAATTAAATTCTACTATTGAGAGGGAGACATAGAACTCTAAGTAATTTATTGCTAAAAAGTTAATTACAACTGAATTTCAAGGACCCACATTGATTTTCAGAAGAACAATAATAGCACAATCATAAATCTAAGAAAGTAATTTCAATTGTTCTAATTAATCTTCAAAAGAACATTTGTCAGATATTAATCAAAAAGAACTCACGTCTAAATAAATCTTAAGTAGTAATCCACCTTGCAGTCACAGTGCTCCTGGAAGGACCTTTTAGGCAATTTGTAACTTGGGAGTCGGAGTGGGTCCCGGAAAAACATTTCGGGCCCTGCTAACCCCTTTGTTGCATTTTACAGGTACAACTATCTTCTTAGGTGATCTTACTGCATAGCTTGGCAAGATAGCAAAGACAGACTTCCACCAACACTTAACTCTTGATTAATCATAAATCAGGAGATTAAGTTCTTAATTAATTGTCCAACAAAACCATACAGGAACAAACATGATTCAAATCAGACATTTTTCGATTCAAGACTAACCTGCACTCCATATGACTCGGCTTGAAGTCAATTCAGACCCAGCATAACTCGACACAAAGTCAACCTAAACCCAAAAATGACCAAACCTAAGATTTCATATGACCCCACTTTAAGTTAGTACGAACTCAACTTGGCTTGATCAAAAGTCAATTAAAAACCTAATTTGACCTGATTTGAATTTAATTTGATTTGAATTGTAATTGACTTATACCTGACCGTATTAACTTAACCTAATATTAAACTAGACTGTTTTTTATTCGATCTGGCCCAAACTTTACTAGGACAATCTTATTCATCCAATTAACGTTGCCCTCGAACTAACTCGATCTAATTTACTAACTTAATTGATTCGTGCTGCTCCTCTCTTCTCGAGAATTCATAGATTCATTATCAGTGTATGGACAATTATCTCTCAATCAGGGGTTTAGGTTTGGAAGGAAATTCATAGACCAAGAACTAAGAGATGACCCCTTTACATTCATTTTGCGTGAGAAAAGGACATATCCTACTTGAGCCTTTTTAAAGCTTCTCTAGAGTTCCGGAGACAACATCAATCAATTGGAATTTCCTAATTAATCCTCTTTTATGAAAAGAAAGAACGCGAAATTCGTTTTCCTTTCCACACAAAATAGAAGATTAGATCTAGTCATAAGAATGCTTGGTAACCAAATTAAAACCCAATTTGATAAAATCTAACCCAAAATCCAATCGGGTAACGATAATTTATCCTAGTCTTTAGTATTTAATACTCCTAAATGACTAATGATATTTTCTAAAGCAATATAAGTACATTGCATGATATCTATGCAAAGGACACATTTCCAATAACATCGTAATATGATATGTACTCAGTAGAGCTGTTTATGGGCAGATTTGGGCGGGTAGCGAATTGGATAGTACCTAAAAGTTCTATCCAAGGGTTCAAATATTCAAAAGTCCCCCCGCATTTGCGATAATTTTTTTTGTCACTACCCGCTCATCTTTAAAACAGGCGGGACCTGAGGGTAGGCGGGTATTTCTTATATAAAAATTAAAAATATAAATCATATTATAAAGTTAAGTTTTAATAACAATTAAAATAGAATACATTGTCTAAAATAATCTAAATATATATAAAGTGTCAAAATTCTCAAATTGCATGAATCTTGAATATAGACGGTGGAGTCGGCTACTTGTTTGAACTTTTTAGTCGACTGTTTTGAAGGTTAAAAATATTAAATATAGACGATAGAATTAGAAACTTAAGTCTAAAAGAAGCAAATCCTAGATCTAATATAAGAGTAATAAACTAAAGCTGGGTATCCGTACTAATTACTAAAGTTGGGTATGGGTCATGTAGTAGTACTGTTTAATAATTAATAGAACTAATTATTTAATAAATCGTTTCAAAAAAAAATTATTTAATAAATAATATATTAAACTAAGCAAGCGGGCGGGTATACCTGTTTTTCGAGCCGGATGGGTCGAGCCTGGCGAGCAGCCTATCCATGAACAGCTTTAGTATTGACGTTCGGCGGAATTATGTTGGGCCCGGGGCACGTCCTCATAGGCATTTTTTTTAAAAAAACTATAGTAGACTTTTCTATTGGTAAGAGTAAAAGTGTAAAATTAATATTTAGTCTTTTAATGATAAATACTTTCTCATTTTAGTAATTTTGTCTTATTCAACTTTTTTCCCATTGTTTATTAGGTTAGTTGATTTATTTTGTTGCATTTCCTAGTATATCGTATTTAAAATTTTAGCAAGTCATATATGTGACTATCATGGGACAGATTCATACAAGCAGTCTATTAGGAAAAAGAACATAAAAAACAATGAAATATGAATTTACACTTGTACAAGAAATAATTTTTTTAAATAGCTTAGGCTGACCCAATTGAGGCCGTTTTACGGTGAGACGACCTTAATAAAGAAAGTGCACTATAAGAGATCAATCCACTATCTATTTACAGCATACACATTATTTTTAGAGTATATTTAACTTTTTCTCTAGTTACATTATTTTGAATAAAGAGGAATGAATTTAATAAATAAGTTCAAATTATTATTAATTCAGGTAACGCTGATTATGATAGATCTTAATTAGTAGCATTCTTTTATTCGAAAATGCTATTTAATTGCGAGAAATTTTTTCAAGAATAGAATCATAATTTTGATAAATTTATTGTGCTTCTACTTTTTATTTTGCAGAAATAAAAAAAATAATTATCAGTTTTACAATTTAGACTCGGGCAAAATTTTTTGGTCCATTAGTTAGTTAGTGGTCCCTAGGACTTCGAACCCTGTATAGTGTATACACAACTGCAATTTTAATTAATTATCAAGTTGTCTTTAACTGGTTAAAGCATGAATGTCGCATTGAATCAGATCAGATTATCGTCATTGTCAAATTTCCTTTATTTTAGTTGGCATGAATCGTACATCATTTTATTTAACTCTATTAGGTTATTGTCTTGCATTAGCTCGTGGAAATAATTGGAATGGTACATAGTATGTACATACTATTTATTTTAAATCTGTTCGACTTACAAAACTAAAATATTTAGGAACATGTAACATGCATGATGTTGAGTGTACATCTATAAAGATAGATGACCGATTGATCGGCTTTAGTCGCACCAAAACTTATATCTGAACACTATTTTGTTAATATTTGTCGGCTTTTGAAGGGAATCTAACTTAGATCGTAATTTAAAATGGATTAAAATTACTTATTCAAACATAAAAAATTAAAAGTAGTTAATATAGCCTATATTTCAATACGTAATATATTCTTAATTACTAATTTCTAAAATAAGTTTCATTAATTTTCGAAATGTCGTGCTCCTATAAACCTCATTGATAAAAACTTTATATATACCAAGGTTTATCACACCCGTAATTGAATTAAGTCTCCCATAAATAATAAAATTTTAAAATAATGTAGTTAAGTAAATGAAGATATATTAAGATTTAGGAAAATCAACAAGAATATTGTTTAAATTAATATAAGAACAAGAATCAAAGTAAACATGCGGGCATGAATGTGATTGATCATGTGAAAGCAGAAAGCTTCTTCATATTGTTGCGTTGTCTTTTTCCATATCTTCACGTACGTTTTTGTTTTCTTGAGGATTCTTGCTAGCATATTATTCCATACATCAGCTATGATTTGATTACACAATTATGGATAGATCAATTTTATTTACAATCAATTTGGGGTTAAATTGGATTATTGTTAGAGCATTGTGTTTCATGAACAAACTTGTGATGCATAAGTGATATATAATTTTATTAACCATAAGCCTATGAGGCTATGATGTATGTGTAGTTGTGGGTCGAATACAACGAAACTAGTAATTTAAATATCTTCGTGCTACTTTAAATGTTACAAGGTGAAATAAAATTATACTCTCTTTTATTCACCTAATGTCTCTCATTTGACTTTTCACTATTTTTAGGTGGTCAAATGAGATCACATGTGAAAGAAAAAAAATATAGTGTTTTTAAATTTTAATAGAGGTAAAGTAAGGTTAGTAGGTGTAAAAGTGTAAAAAAGTTTAGTTTAATAAGGGTAAATTGGTAAAGTTAACATACTCAAAGTAAAAATGAGACATTTAGGGTGATTTGACTAAATAAGAAAATGAGACACCCAAAGTGAATATATAGTTGATTATTTATCTAGTTAACTAAGAATTGTAATCTAAATGAGTTTAAACATATGATAGAAATGTGTGGGGTATTCAGAATCACATAATTTTCATATGGACAACAATACTACTCAAAATCTTATATATCGTGGATCAAAAAGTAAATAAAAGTGATCTACATTGATTTCAAGCTTTTGCTACATCAATTAACTAATCAGATTAAGACAATATCGCTAGATTGATAATTAAGGTTAATAAAAAGAATATTTAATTCAAGACTAATTGACCCAATTTTAAATACTAATCCACATATATACAATTTCACAATACCCTAATTAAGTCATAAGCCATTTAACCCTAACGAGATTCTTACTTGCGACTATTGTGATTTGTCGGTTTTTTTTAACCAACATTCACCGATCACTATCATTTAGTATATTAATTATTTTTATTTTATGTGTTATAACATAGTCAGATTTAAACTTGTTTGATTTCTCTTAATGTAAATTTATATTAATATTAATTTTTTATAATTTTTAACTATGTCCATTCAGAAATATTAATAATTAAAATAATGCATTCACATGTGTAAAAAACAATCGAAAAAATGATAATGAGATGAAGGGAGTGTTATACTTCTATAATTGAAACTCTTAAACGTTCATATCATATAATTTTTTTTTGTAAACCTCAATAACGAAAACTAAATGTTTTCCTTTTTCCTTTTTATATAATTGTTTTTGGAAGTTGAATATTTTTTCAGTCCCATAAAATACATTGAACATTTCTATTCATTCAGTCTAAAAAAATTTATCCTATTTTAATTTTAATTTGAATCATATTTTTTTTTTATTCCACAGACATATTTAATTTACTTTTTTATTTCATATACACATTTTTTTTCAAAATTCTATAATATTTATTTTTATTCCTATTAATAGTTACCATATCAAAGTTGACAAAGGGAGTATTAGGAAAAAAAATCTAACGATAATGCATCACCTTTGAATACCTTTAGCTGCTTACCAAAACATCCACTAAATCATGAAGACCGTCTGGCTCTAATTGAATCTGATGTAACGGATTACCAATACTTTTCTATCCTCCAATCACAATTGGTATTGTCAGACTTCCAATATGATTGGAAAAGTTTGTGAAAGAATGCTCCACTTAACCGTTAATCTAAATGTTTGTGAAAGAAAAGAAAACAAGGCTTCATATTTTTTTTTTTGAATAATTATATCTAAAGGTTTGATATTTACCTCTTCCCCCACTTTTAAAGGTTTCAATTTTGTGTAATTTTTTTGTAGGTTTTAACTTTATACATAGAATAATATTTTTTAGAGAAATTTTATATGGTAGCATTGAACTTTTAAAATGCCAATAGTAACATTTTTGTAAGATTTTTTTACATGGTAGCATTCAATTTATCCCTTATCTAACTGCCATAGCATTTTTCGTTAAATTCTTATCAATTTCCGTTTAATTCACCATTTTGAAGTTTCTATCCTTATTAAGTTTTGATTGTTGTCTTTATAATTCGCCCTAAACATTTGAAAGCGTTGATGAATTAAACATCAAAATGGTGAATCAAATATTTGAGAGCATAAAAATAATTTAGGGAAAATTATAAAGACAACAACCAAGACTTAATAAGGGTAGAAAAGTCAAAATGGTGAATTAAACAGAAATTGACGTGAATCTAAAGGAAAATGCTACGACAATTAAATAAAGTATATAATACATGCTACCATGTGGGAAAATCTTACAACAATGCTATCACTAGCATTTCATGAAAATTCGATGCTACCATGTGAAATTTCCCTATTTTTTTAAGGTGTTTTAGTTTCTCTAATCTATAATAAACGATTGCCTATCTTTTAATATAAAAATAAATTTTTTTAACTTTTCCATTGATGTTCTTCCTCCATTAATGTGTAATTTATTTTGATTGAGCAAATTATGATTAGGCATGTAAAATGGGCCTATGAGTCATTTATTTTGTAAAACAAAAATGGGCTCAAAAACATGCTTATCTAATCGGGACAACTTTGATGCCTGGTCTAACCAATATACATATTTACATGTAATATTTGATTTTATTTTGAATTTAAATAATATCATTTGACCTTAATGATATCATGCTCGACCATTGAGTATACAACGTTAAAGAAACACGTTGTATTATTTCATTCCCTTCTTTTTCTTATTCTTTATCTTCTTTTGTAAGAATTTAAATGTACAAAGATTTTGGAAGAATATAAAATTTCTTTTCTCTTTTATTCTTTCCCTCTAAATAAAGTGTTAATCAATAAACGATTCAATAAGAGTTCTCAAAGAACACCAAGTCTACTAATAAACTATAACCTAAAATAAAACAGAAACAATAGCCGTAACGTGACGGAATAAATAACGATGACAAATTTAATAGTATTAGTAGTACAAGTTGTAAAGAAGCATGAAAAGGAATAGCTGTCTAATTAGCCACACATAATCACATCACCTAAATATGGAGTCCACGTTTTAACATGCAACTCAACCACAGTATGAATGACGCAATTACCGAATCAAATCACAAAAACTAATCCGTATGTCTCACTTATTCAACATCATTTGCTATTTTAGTCATCTCATTCGTTTTACATTATTTTTATTTTGGATTATAACTCATTACTTTCTTTTAATCTCAAGTATGTATTTTAACGTATTTTTTAATTTCATCCACACTATTTAATCTCTTTTCCTTTATAATCTTTTTCATATTTCTTTTTGCTAATAATTTAAACGAAGGAACAATAAATCATTATTCATGAATGTCTTTACCATTACTACAATTCCAAATATTATTGGAGATCAATGCTTTCCCATCGTATAACGCACAATGACATAACCAAAGCATATGGGCAAAATGGATGGGAAACTTAGGCTACCTTAACCACAGCATTTGTTCCAAGGAATCTGTGTAGATTTAGGTTCAAGAATCAGATTCAGATTCAACAATGAGGAATCACGCACCATCCAATAAGTTCTAAGTTCTAACATAACATTGGAATAACTTTGCTGCTCAAGTAACGGAAGTGTCTGACATCATAATTCTTTTAGGAATTCACTCACCACCCAATATTACATGTAGGACTAGATTTTTATTTGTAAACCTCTAACTAATTAGATACGCAAATGGCACTAATAGTTTGACGTAATTTCTTTAATTAACCACTAAACTAATCCAAACTTTTACTATAATGATATGAGCGAATTTGACATTATTACTTATTAACTAGGTTATCACTACTTAACTTAATTTTAAATATCACAAATACGATACATTAACGGCCCCTTTGATACATGGTATTAGAGGGCGGTAATGGTAATAAAATTAAGTAATAAAAAATTTGGTAGTTTGGATGCCTTCAATGGTAATGGATGGTAATAAAATAAGATAATGAAATTACCAAAAAGGGCCATTTTATTACCATCAAACAACCTGGTACTAGGCTGTAATGATAATGAAGTATTACTGTGGTAATAAAATAAGGTAATGTTGTTTCGAGCTGAAGAAAAAAAATACTGAAAAAAAAAGGTAATATATGTAATTATACAAAAAAATATTATTATTAAAAAAAATCATTAGATAGAATAATTTAGATACAATAATGCTTTTAGATACAAATATACAATAATGAAACTAAGAGTCATTACCATTTTTTATTACTAACAACCAAATGCAATCAATGGAATATTATCTTCCATTACCATTCTTTAGTCATGTACACCAAACAAAAGAATCTTCATTACCAATTCTCATATCCATTCCTTCATTACTATTGCCATTACAACATTTCATTCCCATTACTTTATTATCATGAACCAAACGAGCCGTAAGTGTTCTAAATATAAAAGTCAAAGGAATATAAAAGTCAAAGGAATGGACATAACTAAACGGGAAGTAAGATTGAAATAATACTCGAAACATAAGGAATAGGTATTGGTAACAAATTTTTTAGCTACGATAAAATTAAGGGGGTGTTTGTTGGTATGAGAAATGGAAAGAGAATAAAAAAGAAACTCAAAGGAGGCATAAGTGGAATGATAAGGATTATTGTTAATGGTTGTATTGGTATAACAATGCAATGAAAACACCTGAGTTAAGGTGGATGATTGATCTATTACCACTCCATGAGAAATGGAATCAAAATACCAAATTATATCATCCCAAAGTAAGGGATTGATTGGTTTATCGAATATACCTTACCAAACATTCAGTAACGCAAATGGTTTATTGATTTCGTTACTCAACCTCAAATTTGATGTACCAAACGACCCCTAAATGTGACCGAAAAAGAGGTCAGTTAGATAAGTCCTAAAGGCAAAGAGGAGCGCAAATTAACCTTTTATGTGTATGGTGAGAATTAAACCCTTGTCATATGAATGAAAAAAAGCTGTCAACCAGTAGACTAACCTATGATTTTATTTTCGTTTAAAAATAAAACAAAGAGATCAATATAAAAATGACTAGACATACTTCCTAAGGAAAATATACCATAAACATAAATAATGGAGAGGATTAGAGTTTAAATTTAGACCATACAATAGTTGAAGAAATTGATGATAAGGAAGAGGTTCAATGACATGAGCATATTCCTAATTGATAAGGGCAAACCTTACAATCATCAATGCAAAATTATTCCAATCCTTCAACAACATCCAAATCTTTCTATAGAAATCCTAATATAATTTCTTGAGCATATAATATATGAATCATATTTATCAGAATAAATTTCAGAAAAAGCAAAGATGATGATTATGTCATAATAGAAAAGCTTTTAATTAAGTGACAATCAACACAAAAGCTACACTAATAAAAAAAAATATGTAATGGGGCATGGACAATAATAGAAGGAACATATATTATTTATAATTAGTGAATGCTGAATCATTAGCAAAAAGAAGGATTAATAGATTCATAATTAGCTGACCAATGCTGCTAAGCAAGTTGTCTATCCCTGTATTTTCATTACATCATACACAAAGTAAACGATAAATAATGCATTATTTTCCACTCCGTACATGTCCATTTCAACAAGCTTCTCATTTCATAAAATTAAAAATTATTTTTGGAAACCAAGAATATTAATTAGTATTTTGTAGGATGGTTGAGGTAGACATTTTGTTTTAATTAGTGACGTCTGAGGACTCGAAGTTGGAGATAGAAGAGATCTCAAAGAAATGAAAATGTTTAGGATAAATCTAATATCTAATATAAAAAAAAAAAATTTGAGATAAAAAAAAATGAAAAATTATATGAACTCAAAACCTCAAAAATATTGGTGGGTGGGGATGGTCATGAGTACAAAATTTTATTGGCTCATTTTAGACCTATTCCTATGTTTAGAGTTTAGATTCAATTTATTGAGATTTAGTAGATTCGGATTTGATTTTGTGTCTAAAAAATATAAGCGAGTTTGGGTTTAAGTTTGGGTCTAGGCCTATTCTTAATTGTTTTTCAAATTATAGAATAGGCCGAGAGAAGGGGAGAATTAGGTGAGATTTGATCCATGACCTTATCTAACAAAGGCGTTTGTTGTGATGGTGGTCAGCAGCTAGCAACACACAATAACAGAATAAGCAAGAAAAAGAGAATTAGAGTCAAAATCAAGAAGAATTAGAAGAGCAGAAGGTGGAATGCTTGTATTATTCAATATAGAGAGCAAAGTACTCCCTCGAGCTCTTCAAGTGGCTCGATAACTCCCACGGTACAAGACCAATTTAGTACTACAAGCATAATCAAATCTATCCTCCCTTCCCTCTGTATATAGCAAGTACTACCTTCTAGAATATAAAATACTACAGCTCAACAAATATTATAACAAACTAACAAACAACATCTTTTTGTAAAACCACCACAGTGAATGCATTACTGTTTGTTATTTTGGATTTCTTCCTTTCCTTGAGTATGTGTGTTTAATGATGGGCTTGGGCCTCTCGTCCATGACAATACCCGCCCTAACGAGAGACACCTTGTCCTCAAGGTCAAATGCAGGAAATAGTTTGGCTATGTTCCCATATAATTCCCAAGTAGCATCTGAAATAGGAAGACCTTGCCATTGTATCAACACTTAAACAGTGGACAGTGGTTGATCAGGATCTTTGTGTATTCCCAGAACATTCGCAGGTTTTACCATCAGTTCTAAAGTAGACGACAGTTGGGGTGGTAGGGGGGTTGAATTGAAGGAAGCCCCATGAGCCAACTTCAGTTGTGAGACATAGAAAACATGATGAATTTTGCTCCCGGCGGGTAAGAGCAATTTGTAAGCAACATCCCCTACTTTAGCTTCCACCTCATATGGCCCACAGAATCGTGCTGAAAGCTTGTCACACGGTGGACGAGCGAGAGATTGTTGCCGGTAAGGTTGAAGTTTCAAGTACACCAAATCATCCACCTCAAAGGACACATTTCGGCGTTTCATATTTGCTCATTTTTGCATATGATGTTGAGCACGAATTAAGTAATAATGTAAATCATCCACAATAGCATCACGTTCCCGTAAGAGTTGCTCCAAACTATCCACCACTGTTGTGTTATTCCTAGCACGAATCAAAGAGGGGGGAGACCTGTAACCGCCTCGAATTATGAAGGCAAACACTAACTGGAATTTACTATTAATCAAGCGGAAGCTTAATTTTGGAAACACAATTAAAAATTTACTTAAAAGTGAAACCAATGCAATATAACAAAAGTTTTAACTGTCCAAAATAAAGGAAAATTACAACCAAATCGAAATAAGTCCAAATCTAAACAACTAAACTAATAGTCTCTCAGATACAATAAAGAGATCTAAACAAAAGGGGAGTCATACTCCAACTCGGGTTCATCTTCCACTCGCATATCCATTCTCCGTCGAGGTGCCATAGGGGTTTGCTCTAAAAACAAAACAATTGGAAAAACATACAAAGCATAGTATCGGCAAAAAGGCTGAGTATAAACACACTAGTTTTCGTCAAACAAGTTATTAAAATCTTTTTGATTTGAGTAAATTCATTTTGAAATATGCTTTTTCATTTAATAAATCATATTATCATTCAAACCCAGTTCAATGGTTCTATAGTCATTTCAAATTCTCATTTTTCATCATAAATCATAAGATCTTAATGGATCCAAATCAATTTCAAACTCATATCATAAGTTTGCACGGGTACTCTGTGAGTCATCCTGTGACTCATTTGGTAGTCGGTCTGGGTCTGAGTCTGGGTCTGGGTTTGAGTCTGCATCTTAGGACCCGGACCTGGACTCGTCAAATATTTTTTGGATTCAGATCCGACCCGGATCCGATGGGTCTCAAAAATTAAGACCCAGACCCTTAAAAAAGAGGCGGGCCCGGAACGGGTCCAACAGGGTCCTAGATCGATGATCATCCCTATGTGTTTTTAATGATGGGCTTGGGCCTCTCATCCATGACAGCGTTACTTGCTCCAACTCAAACAAGATGTACTCAACCCATTTATTGTTTATAACCTTTTTTGTAAGTCAAGTATAATTAGTAAAGAATAATATGCGAATTGATTTTCAACAAGTCGGTTTACTTAGAAATAAATAATAGGTGAGTTTATTTTTAGTAGATCGAGCAAACGTTTATTTATTATTGATAATTTTACCTAAAGCTTAACATAGATGAGAATTATGGGTTGCCTAGTGATTGAGGCCTTTCCTTTCACCCTCACGACAAAGGCTTGATTCTCACCACATATAGTGATCGTTAATTATCTCTCTTCTTTGCATGTAGATATTCTCTAGTCCAAATTCCAAAATCAAAAAGGTTAACATATCAACCTCTATTTTTAATTGCTATACTTTTCTGTTTTTCTTTTATGTGAAAGCGTTTTAAGAGAAGTATAGCTATTGCAAAATAAGGATTGAATTAACGTTTATGAAATACTCTCTCTGTCCCTCTTAATTTGAATCTCTTTCCATTTTAGTTTATCCCACTTATTTTGCACCCTTTTCTTTTGTGGCAATGACCCCGCTTTTTTTCTTTAAATCTCTCATCTACAAACTTATTTTATCTCTTCATCTTAACCACTCATTTCTACCATCCACTTGCTTTTTTGTCTTAGTCTTTAATTCAATTTTACTTTTCACTAAATTTGACCCAAAATAATTTGGGTGCATTTTCATAAGAATGAAGGGAATAATGAGACTTTAAATAGAGAAAAAGAACATCTTAAAAGAGAACTAGTAAAAATTATTTTTTTTATATTTATAAAACTTAAAGAGGAGTTCATTAAAAAGTGGGCCTTGAGCAATAGGTGCACCTAGTCGGCTGTAATTAATAAGGGTATGAGGGGGAAAATTGAATTGGCTAGGTAGATCCTCTAGAAGGTCTAATAAAACACATGGGCCTAATTCATCCTATGTTTCAAGGGGTTATCCGTTAGACAAAGGTTGACTTCATATTCAAATATAAAATTAAGGGTCAATCGTTTATCTAAATAAGTGTTTGAGGAATACGTTTAGAAGTTCAAAGGATTTTTGACTTTTCACAATTTGAAAGAGAAAATAAAAACTATCTACGTACTCTTAGTGTAATCAAGCAAACTAACTTATTGATCCTCAAATCATAAAATCATTCTACTACAAAACACCTCACATCCAAGAAACAGTCATGTTGACGCACACAGATGACAGATTCCTTTCTTATTCCTCCCCCCAACTAGGTTTGTTCACTCTTCCTCTGACACTCATATACAGCAAACAACTACTGTTCTTCACTTAAATAGGCAATTAGATCTGACCTACAAACAACAATATCAAACATTTAAATTCCTTGAGAATGAAAACACAAAAATAACAGATGATCCAATTCCATGGAAGCAAATAGAAATCAAGAGTATTGGAACGAAATATAAAGCTCATAGATCAAAAGAATTAAACAATTTAAAAAATGATTTACATTGTCAAAGGAAAAGAAGCTTTAAAAATTGACTACAATCCAATGTATCAATTCTACTCTAGAAGATCAATGATTATTAAAATATTTTTGGACAATAATTTACCACTTTCTTTTAATCTCGTTCATGTACCTTAATTATCTTTTACTTTCATCCACATAATATATTCTCTTTTTCATTTATTACTAAAATATCCATATTTTTCATTAAAAAAAATACTCAATTTTTCTTTAATAGTAATTCAAGAAGTACTTATCGATCCACACGTTGGTTGTAGGACATTCCCAAGTAACTTGCGCCGCTAATAGGTTTGTCACCTAGACAATCATAACAATAATCAAAGTCAGCATCCAAAAATATTCTTAAGGGGGGCCGAATCACTGAACATCAAGCAATTAGAGGAGGAATCAGAAATGAACACAGACAAAAAAATTTCCTCACCAAGGTTTAGTGGTCTCCAGTCAGCAAGCAAATAAACATAAATTAGAAATGCCACATGATTTTATTGGTGTGCCAAGTAAGCATGTCACCCATTTTGGGATTCAGAGTAACATTCCACCACCTGAGGAAAATAATATAAACTTTTCTACATTTCTAAAGTAATGTCACTTCATCATGGTAACAGATACCCTGCAAACAAAGCATTACATAATTTTTCATCCATAACAAATGCTTCTGAGATACTATCTTTCCTCTGCAAGCTTTTCTTTTCCTTCCTATAGTGCTTTGCCTCATCGACTCTACCGGACATTTCTAGACCTCTTATGATCATATCGTATGTCCCTAAAGTACCCGGAATTCCTCTTATTTTCATGGACTTGAACGTTTCGATTCCTTTATCAGGATCTCCAGCCGAGAAACAGGCACTAATTAAAGCAGTATATAACGTAGTGGTCTTCTTCTCTTCAGAAAACAAACTGAATATTTTTACAGCAATGTCAAGTTGTCTGGCTTGCCCGAGCCTATAAATTAAAAGGGGTGCAAATTCTGGTTCCGGAAACAAATCTAATTTAATCATTTGCTCAAAGAGCAGAAAAATCTTTGACAAATCTTTCATTCTAAGAACAACTCCAATTAATGATAGAAATGATTCTTTTTCAATGCGAATTCCCATTTTATTACAATACTCTAAGACCAAAAAAGCTGCTTGTATCCTGCCTGAAGAGCAATTCAATGTAATGATTTTAGAAGCAAGATCAGGGGCTAATAACAAATTCTGTTGTATCATTCCAGCAATTAGGCGATCAAAGGCGGCAAAGTTTTTCTTTTTTAGAAATGATATCAGAAGGCCCCCATCTATGTTTTTGTTCATATCATATGTAGTTTCTGTTGATCCCATGGGTTCAGCGTTATCATAGTTAACAGAGATATGGGGATTAACTAGGCGAAGAAGGAAGTCAGTCTCACCAGCCATTTTTAGAGTTTCATATGCCTGAAGATATATAGGATAGCGAAGAACAAGCGAATTATCTTTCATGTAATAAAGAATTTGTATAATTGCCCATGCTTCCCCTGCTTTGCTACATTGCTCTACCAAAATATTGCACGTAGCCTTGTCAGGTTGCACCCCAGTCTCTTGCATTTTCTTGAACACTTCTAGAGCTGATTTGCATTTTCCTGAAACAGCTCGTAGATTAAATTTTCCACCAACATTTTAAGGTCTATCAAAATGTCGATAAAAACCCACAGAGATCACATAAAGCCACCCATTGAAAAAAGTATCTCAATCACCCCGATATCAAGGAGAATAACAAAGTGAAAAAAAAAAAAAAAAAAAAAAAAAAAAAAAAAACTTTAAAGCCAAGAACTGTTCCTCATCGTTGTGAAAACTTGGTTTTGTTATATTTATTTTCTTTTCTTTCTGTTCTTTTGGAAATTATAAACAAGCACCGTGATACTGGAAAAAGTAGCTTCTAGTTTTAAAGGTCATATGTCTGAAGCAACATGATTATTATAAGTATGACTTGTTAAGTTCATAATACATCAACATTTCCATTCTACTGGTTTCAAAACTGACATAGTACTAGTATCATAACCAAATTCTACTTGAAAATTGATTTTTCAAAATTTTAAGCATCATCCATAAACTTTATAAGAAGGCCACCACAACAGCAACGATACCAAAAACTTAACTGCAAACAAACACGTTGGCCACATGAACCAAGATTTCAACTTCTGTGGTTGTTCACAAAAATTCCCCTCTTCCATACACTTTTATTGACTACCATCACCGAGAATGTATATCAAACAATGGTCGTAAAACCTACATCCCCAGGAATATGACAGAAATGGCAATTACTCGGTAAACAGACAACTTTAAGGAAAGAATAATGGAAGCAGAAAAACTTCCTCAAACAAGAGCTATAGGGTATGGCCTGAATTCCCATGATGCCTTTATGGTAGAGCCATTTGAATCCAAAACAGCAATGTAATTTCTAAATTTTTCAATCATTGCTTTATCAATTTCAGGATTCTTAATATCTGGAGATTACAAGTCTAAAGCACCACTTGATTCAAAATTTAAATCCATAAATATTATCTTCTAGCTTTTAGGATAGAACTGACCTGTCCGACCTCATTTAATGTTTGAGAAGCTTGGTGAAATTTTTTTCCTAATTACAATACTTCCTCATAATAACATACCTTGTGTTAGATAAGAGATAATAACCAAGGGCAAGGATGTATACACATCCAAAATATTAAAGGGTCAAACTTCATCCTGCTAGCAGAGTCTTTGAGCATTGGAGAGTAAATTTTTGAAAAAGTGAGGACCATAGTGTCCATGGAAGTAAGCACTCTGAGTATGCTAGCCAACGATTAAAAAATAAACACAGCAAGAAGCATAATACTGAGCAACTAACAGAGAAGTAAAAACAAGTGCTAAGCTCACCAAAACGGATAAGATGATCCATCAAGATTGTGTAAGTGTGGCAGGTGGGTTTAAGGCCAGATTGAAGCATCTCCTTGTAAATCTCAGTAGCCTCCTCTACTCGGTTATTATCAAATAAAACTTTCATGTAAGCTGTATAAGAAACAACAGTTGGATGACAACATTTGAATCTCATCTCCTTCCATATCCTCACCGCTCCTTCAAAGTCACCGCTGTTTGAAAGCCAATGCAGCATCGATGTGTAAGCAAAGGCATCAATCTTAATCCCTTTCTCCAGCATGAGCTGGAAAACATACTTCATCGAATTTATTCTCCGTGCCTCTCCAAATATATCCAACATTGTTGTGTATGTAAACTGGTCATGCTTAAAACCCTTCTGTTTTGAAGTCCAATTGAAGAACAACCAGGCCTTCTCCATTGGTGGGTGGGTTTTCAAAACTTGATTGACTGTAAAGGAATCCCATTTGATATGTAGCCTATGTAGTTGGGCTTGAGCAGAATCCCATGAGTTATACCTCAAAATGTTTGAAATCTCTCTAACAACATCTCTCATGTATACTTTTCGGTCTACATTTTTCTTCTCCACTTGTTTGTTTGTTCTGTTCACGCCTCCATAAGGCACCTCCGAGGGATATCTATAATTACGTTGTGGAAGGGAGTGATCATTTCTGATAAATATTACCAAGCTCCATAAATGGCAATCACCATAAAAAGACTTGCCCAAAATAAATTTCCTTGCAATTCCTCCATAAGCATAGTGTAGATTCATCAATGACAAGTAACCTTTCCAACCAAGGGTTCATATCTATATAAGTACTGAAAAAACTAAGCCTCACATTATCCTACACAAAACAAAACACAATGAAACAAAATTTATCATAAGGAATGCATGAGGGGTTTAAGCGGCAAGTTATGGGTTTGGTACCATCCTCAAACCTTGCCAAAGAAAGTGTTTTAATTCTTGAAACACTCGAGTATTGAGCTTTGACCGAAACTATTTAGTTGAACGACAACTTACAGTTCAGTTCCCCATTTCATGACTGTTCAAAGTTCTAAAACAAGAGGTAAATAAAGAAACACAAAAATTTCTTGAGGTCCCAGGCCCATGAGAAACCCGTTGCTGTTATAGGCACCTAGTCGTACAAAATTCAATATTTACTTATTGTGATCGGCAAAAATGACGTTTTTAATTAGCAACTACACGTCTACACCACAAATTTGATGAATTTACAATAACAAATCAATAAACTAAAGAAAAGTGATATGTATTATTTTATACACTTATTACTCATTAGTCATATTTTGAGTTGCATTTGGGTAGAGTGTTTGGCAATTCAAAGTTGTATTTTACAAGTCTTGTATCACTTGGGTCAGTTAAGTGATTGCATGCAATTTGTGGACAATATGGTTCTGATGGGACTTTGAATGAAGATACCAATCTACCAATGTTGATGACTCCAATATCTCGTCCTCCCTATGTGAAGGATCTCAAATTTGGACAGTAGGGTGAAAACACAACAAACAAACAAACAAACAAACAAATTGATTATATGATATTGCCGAAATCTCAGCCTTTAGTTCTAGGCTTCAATGTCACATATATCCACGAAAAAACTCAAACACATGGCTTTTTGGTTTTCAACATCTCAAACATTAATCCAAAATATAATTCCCTTTTTCAATGGAGAGAATTATGATTTTTGGAGTGACAAAATGAAAACTGGTCTAAGAGCCAGAGATTTGTTGGAAATACTGGAAAGTGGTAGGTTTAGCAGATCCTTCAAAATGTGACTAATAAGTAATACCATTTTTTTTCAAGAATATTTACTGCAGGTTCATCCAAAGAACCATTTGTAGAAAGAGTTTCAATGAAATGAAAATTTGTGCAAGAATGACGGAAATGAGAAAATCGATGAGATCAACAAAATCTTGATAAACAATATGCTTTATCTTATTGCCAAGATATTACGTTTGCGGCAAGTTACTTATCAAGATTTATGCAAAGTCCTAGCCAACTTCACTTAGGATAAGCAAAGAAACTCCTAAAATATAGGAAAGAAATATTAGGCTATGATTTTAGTTCCAAATTAAAGTCATCCTCACCTCGTAGGGAAGTTCCAAATCAAACAATCCACAACATCCCCAATCATTGGTTGCGGATTCGGAACAAGGGAGAGGCATTTGCCTTATTCCTAGATCCCTTGGCCCTTAGGACTTGGCCTTTTGGAGAGGTTGAAAATGTCACCTCCTGACCATCTGGGTTTTAGCTCTCAGTTGGCTTACCCATTCGTGGTTTTTTGTCGATTAGGGTCACTGATCGACCCGGTGCACAATCTAGAAGACTAGTGGCCGCAGGTTCTACCCATACCAAAAAAACTATGAACTTATTTGATTTTATAATTTTAATTAGAAATGCCGAGTGCTTAATTAATTTCTTGTACTTGCAAGCATACTAGTATGTGGATCATATGCGCATATTGCTGTGATATATTAGTTAAAAGGGTATATTGGGTATTTTGGTATTAGATAGTTAGTTAAGAAAAGAAAAAACTGGTTTAATATAAATAAGAAAAGTGAGTAGCAAAACATTTGTTGATTTTTGTATTGACATTTAGTAGGTTTAATGCTCATGTTTTAGGAGAGTTACAATTTATTGTAATCTTGAATTAAAGAAATACATATCCATTTACATTCTCTCTTAAATCACTCATTAATCACAGTTCTTGTCATTTTAATATTGTTTAGCTTATGAACTAATAGTCTGGAACAATGACTATCTAGTCTATTACGACAAGTATCAGAGTTGATTAGTCCTCGAAGATGCAACAGAGAGGACAAAGACAAACGAAAGAAATGGAGAAAAGAGGGAAAAGACAAAAAAAAAAAAAAAAAGGAAAAGTACCTAGTGTTTGGCGAAATGTGGTGACCATAGAAGTGGAGCATGTGCTCGACACAATAGATGGCCTTGTGAGCTGTGATTCCAGGGTGGACTTAGAAAATTCATTGGGTTCAGGGTTGAGCAAAATAGTCAACATGTGATTTGAAAAGTTAACCCAAGGTGTGCCTGGGTGTGAGGCGCTAAAAGACAATCAAACACCTCCTTGTGTCTAAGCACAACACTATACAAGATGCTCTTCAAAGACGCACCTTTTTGGTGCCTGCATGCCTTTTGCACTTCGTGTATGCCAGATGTGATTTTTGATAAATAGCATGTCTTTGCTTAATACTACTATTACTTAAATAACCCTGAATTCTTAGTTGTTTATTGAATGGAAAGCAAAATATACCCCACTTTCTTGCCTTAAAGCTATCAAGGAGTGATAAACAAAAGAGTAAAAGTCGGTGCTTTACCTTCAAGTGTCGCCATCTTCGACGTTCTTACCGCCCATGTAATGTCTCCTCCCTTCTTTTTTTCTTCTTTCTTGCTTTCTCTCTCTTTTTGGTTTCGTTCTTTCGATCTCTCCCCTCTATTCCCTCTCCCCTTTGTTTTGATTTATTTTATAAAAGAGTAAACGTTGTTCCTTTGTTAAATATCTATTGTAGCTTATTCTTTTATTTTTTAAAATTTGTTTCAGCGGATACTGAATAGGAAGAAGAGGATATTAGTAATGATGAGAACTATACAAGAGACGATGAAGACGCTTATAAGGACAATGATTCTCATTTAGATTTTTAGTGTTTGTTTAAGTGTGCCACAAAGCATTTCAAGTATCAAGAACCAATGTTTACTTTCTTTAGCTTTGTATTTGTTTTAGGTTTTATTTCTTTTGTTAACTCGAGACTATGTTATCTCATATGACTTTATGTGATAAATTAGTGTTTATCTTACTTATATGCTATTATAATATGAATTTCATGTTGTTTTATGCATTAAATATGTTATAAAATTTTTTGGAGCTTTTTAGTGAAACTGTGTGTCTCGCATCAAAAAGTTCGTACCTTATCCTAAGCTTGGGAAAAAGGACCTTTTGGATCACCCCAACAAGATTATCTCCTAAGTCCTAATATGTATGCTCTAAGTAACTCAGTGGCTCAATGGACAATCCTTAACTGAAGCGGAAGGAAACATCATCCCAACAACGATAAGAGCAATTCACCTGTGGACTGCTGCCCACTTCCCTACCTCAATGCACCACCACAAATTGCTTCCCTTTGCCCCTTCACTAACTCCCTAACACCACATAAATGGGTTTTGCAGGTTAAGAAACAGCAACCAATAATACCCAATGAAAAAACTAATACCAAAGTCGAACCCCTGAATACAATTATCAAAGTCTAACAAGTAAACAATGGAGACTGGAGAGAATAAAATTGAGCCCAACTAATATAATTTTTTTATTCATTATTACACTTCCAAACTCTACTTGTACGTTTTGAGAAAAAAACAAAAAAAAAAAAAAAAAAAAAAGCATTCTCTTGTTTTCTCTTCATTATTTAGATAATTCTTACAAGAACATCAACAAACACCTTCACAAACCCATTACTGTTACATTCACAATCACAAAGCACAAATTTATTAATAGATAAAATCAAAATACTTTACCCTTAAACACATTTGCAATCATAAATCAATCCATACCTGAAATTGAATTGAAGTTTCAACTTTTAAATCAAGAAACCCTAATTTTTGGGATCTTAAAATCATACCTGAAATTGAAAGAAGGTGGTGGCCTGGTGGAGGTCGCGTTGGTCGGTGGTGGGGAACACGGCTCGGGAACGGCAGCACCAAGCCACTCTCCAGGCTCAAGCGAGTTGATTGTAGGATTGTAGCTTGTAGGCCTTCTCAGCGGCGACTATGTTAGAAAAATAAGCTAAAAAATTTAAATAATTTTGAAAAATCTAAATATGATACTTTAGTAAATGTTTAAAACAAACTATGCTAAGAAAAAGCAAGAATATACTATAAAGTTGTAAAAAAGTGTTATTTATCAACATAATGCTTATAAATATTCTAGCTTACATAGAAAGAAAACATACGCAAAGAACACAAAAAATGGGTTAAGCCACGTAAAGGCTATACCACAACATTAAAATATCATTGTTTGAGATTTATGAGAGATAGGTGAGATATGAGCTCAAATAAAAGTATAAGTGAAAAGTGTATAGATGAGGAATAAATGTCCCATCAAAAATATTGTTGTACAATTTATGATATAATTAAATATTTGTATTCAATAAATATAATACAATATATATTTTAGTCTAACTACAAATTTCGCTTGCGCCCAAAAACTTCTATCAAGTTAAGCGAGTCGATTCAAGCCAATACTCCACTCTCCAGCGACTGAAATTGTGGAAGCTTGGAAGATGGACGGATGCCGATGGGGTATATATGGACCAGCAAGCTAGTACCAGCGAGCAAGAGGGTTGAATTGGGTTTTGTAGTTTTCAGACTTTTGTCAGCAACAGCATGTTGTTTTTTAAAATTAAAAAGGAGGGGAGACAAAGCACGACTTTTCTTTTCCTTTTTTTTTCTTTAGGCACGTGCCTGCATGCATGCAGAGGTGTTCATTCGGGTTATCGGGTCGGTTTCGGACGGGTGTCATTCGATTCGGATGTATTTCAGATGCGTGTTGCGATGGGTCATACTCGGGTCGGGTCGATTAGTCATGGTTCGGTTGAAGATCAGTTATTCGAACTATCGGGTTAGTATCAGGTCGGTGTCGGTTAAAGTTCGTGTCGAGTTTCAATCGGTCTCGGGTTGTCATCGGTTAATAATTGGTTCGGTTATACCAGGTACAGATCGGGGTCGGGTATTTTTCAAGTAGAATTCGGCTACGAATTGCGAATTACTAATTACTATTGATCGAATCAGTATCAGATTAAGTTGTTAGTCATTTTTTTAATTGATGATAAGGTTCCTTTACTTAAAGAAAAATAGTGAAAATGCAAATCAATTAGTGATCATTATATTGTTACTTTTACTTGTTTGACCGAAAATTAAAATTATGAAGTTCTATCAATTTTCATCTAATTCGATTAAAAGTAGTTAAATAAACATTGACCGTTGATTATTAACTTTAAATATATGAAAACATATATTTATAAAATTTATTTTATTAAAATATTTATGACTATTAGAATAACTAACAGATGATTGATATGAGTTAATCATACTTTTATGTAAAAAATATTGGTTCGGGTTTATAGCAATTCGATTTAAACTTCGTTCGGGTTAAGTCGGTTTTAGCCTGATCGAGTTCGGTTTTGAGCATGATTCGAGTCGGATATGACTGGGGTCAGTCATTATTAGGTTCGGGTAATCTCGGTTAACAGTTATGTGTCGGTTAGAAAAATCGGTTACAGCTCAGGTTCAGTTTTCCCATTTTCGGTTATCAACCGGTTCATATATAGCTTCGAGTCGGGTAATGTCGGTTCGATAAACCTAAAAAAGAAACACATTTTCAGGTCAGTTTACTTTTGATTTCAGATCGAATTTTCGAGTCAGATCACTTTTGAACAGCTCTAGCTACATGAGAACATAAGTTCTAAACACACTACATGATATGGATGTTATGTTAAATTTAGAATCTGGCGATCTGCTGGAGACCTGTTCTTCTAGCCGTGAATAGTGACTTGCTGAGGCTTAGTGGTTCCCAATTGTTATTGACGATCTGTTCAAATTTTTTTTGCCGATTGTTTTTAATGCAATTTGAGTGTTTTATACCTATTTAGTAGCCAATTCTCTTTCCCTTACCAATATGCGACTCATTGTTAGTCAACAATCTTTTTTATTATAATATGATGATTTTGGACATGAATAACATTACTATACCAACTCTCACTTCTAAGTTGTAATAGAAAATCATGTGTAAGTAAAAAGAAGTTAAAATAACAAACCATATTTTGTCAATACTTGAAAGGATCTGATGAAGGCCCTAAATGTGCAACCTCACTTTAATTAGAACAAGAAGAAAATTTATACTGAAATTATCTTGCTAGAAAAACTCCCCTCCCCTTCCCAAAGGGGTCTTTGAAGTGAACTAAATGAGTGCCCACTCAGGGTCTACGAGAGCCCCACATTTGAAAATTAATCATCATATAAGAAAAATCATTTAAAGCTTAACGCTTATTAACCTTATAAACTTGTTGTAACGTATATTATCTTTCGGGTTAATTTATTTCATGTATATAATTGAACCAATATGTTAGGATTTAGGTTTTAACATTATTCATCGTATATTAAACGTCTTTACAAAATTATGTGGAGTAAGTTATGGATTGGATTTAGAAAACCAAGCCTAACTACTTTCATAGCAGGAAATCGAAGATATGAAAAAGAGTTCTCTCTGTCAAGAGCTAAATGAAACTGATTCCACTTGAGCAAGAAGTGTGCTATGGCTCAAATCCACCATCAATTCAATTTCCGATAGGAACAGTTGACAATTGAATCCAAATTTTTCCATTATTTTCGTTTAAAATAATTCATACTCCCTCCGTTCCTTTTTGTTTTTCCACCTTACTAAAACGGGTAGTTCCATAAGTTTTTCCACTTTAGAATACTTTCCATTTTTGGAAAGTTTTTTTCCCATTTATACCCCTCAAATACCCTCTTTTACCCTAGATAATTCTATTTTAACCCATGGATTCTTTTACTCCCCTTGGGAGCAGCGTGTGTCATTTATGTTCATCAATATATTCTGCTTCCTCTCCCCAAAAGAAGTCGTTGCTTTCTCTCTCTTCTTTGAGTTTCTTCCATGGCTTTCTTAGCTTTTATCCCCTGTTCATTCCTCATTTTTACTCCATTTTTACTGCATTAAAATGTAGATCGGAATTTGGTCTTCATTTTGATGTTCGTTTTGTGAATTTTGGTTGAGTTTGATTTTTTCAAGCCCTCTGTTTTGCTTTCTTCTTCGACTTCCATTGTTACTGTTTGAAACTTTTGTTTGTCCATGACAACCGTCGAATCTAAGAGTGATTCGACCATACCATCATACCTTTATGACGGTTTGTGTGACCGTGGAGAATTTTGTTCTTGTTCCATTAATGGGAGGTCACACTCTTATTCAAATGAAATTCTTAAATGGACTAAAAAAGATCTTGAGGCATATCAAAAGGCGATGGAGGATGATGCTACATCTAGGTTTCGTGATTCTACCCCTTCTCCTAATGTTGAAGAAGAATTACCACAAAGTGTTCTTGAGTATTATTTGGAGTCTCCATGTCATGTTAATCCTTCAACTCCATCTAAGATTCATGAAGACCAAGTTAATTTGGTTGTCCCTGACACTCCTGAGGAAGTTATTGCTTCAAGGGGGAAAAAAAACCCTAAAAAACGCACGTGAATTATGTAATTTTTTCTTGAATTTCCTTTTAATTGTACACTCATGATAAGTGCTGGTGATGTTTGCTGTTGGATTTGTTTGATTTTGTGATGTTTGATGTTGGATTTGTTCTGAACCTTTTTGATTTCGTCTTATTTTTTTTGGAAGTCTGTTCTTGAATTTTTTTTTTAAACCCCTGTGATGTGTTTATGCAATTACTTGACTTAAAATCTGAAAAATTATCTATAATTACTTGGTTGAGTAGCAATTGTGTACAATCGACACATCATATGATATTTTTTTTTCATGTACAGTAATTTGCGTCATTTCTTGTTGAAATTTTAAAAAGCTGAGAGGTACAAAGACCTCAATGATGAATCAGGGGGCACAAAAACTGAAATGATCATTATATAATGACGTAAATACATATGCATGACCTTAAATTTCCATTTTGATGTTGATTTCATAATTAGTTGCTCCTAAGTTTTATAGAAACAATTTTGATGATGATAAAAAATAAACTGAGGGGCTGTAATTTATAATCATCTTTGAGATTCTTCCACTGCTTCATCATATGCTTCAAGTATTTGTTGATTATGTTGTGCAGCATCTTCATTTTCTGTTTGTGTGCCTTGCTGATTTGTGCTTGGGTTAAGGAAACGTACACATTCCCTAACCAATTTTGATGGTACTCGCACTTGTATTCGTAACCTTCCATTGTCTTCTTGAACTTTCTTCCCTAGGTGTGGCTGAACATAGTCATTAGACCCTTTAACCTTTAGGATTTCATTTAAGTTGTGTTGTAATGAAATCCAAACATTGGTTAAATTCTTTGGATGTAACTCTTCGAATGCATCTTCCACTGCTTTTATTAACTCATTCATGTTCTTTGGCATTTTCTTATGCATAAGTGATTGTATGCTCCTAAAAAAACCCAAATCTAGAATATTACAATCGGGACTATTTGGTGGTTGTTGAGTTAGAATGAATGTAAAGCCCCCTTGCCTGTTGTTTTGTTGCCAAATTGGATCATCATTTGTTATGTGAACCCTTGCATTATCTTGTTGGATGAAAATTATCGATGGACCATCACTTGGCCATTTTCTAAGAATTGCTGGAATTAATTGTTCTATGAGCATGCTCCTATAAACTTCCTGAGTAACCGAATCAGTTTGTTTAATTTCTATAGACCCCCTTGGACGGTTAATTGAATTTCTTTGTGTTGCAACCCTACTTACGAAAGGGAAAATTCCGATTTTCCCATCAAATGTGCATTGGCCATATTGATTCCATGTAGGCCTTGCAACCGCCCCTAAAAACATGGCTTTTGGGATGAATTTTGATGACTTTCCCGCCCTATATGGAATTTTTTCTTTGTGTGCTAGATAAACTCTTTGTGTCTTCTTGGTTAAGTAAAACCATTTTTCATCAATATGTATGAAGTCATACATACCTTTATACATTGGATGATGATGAATTGTATCTTCTTGAATGAGACTTAAAATCCACTCAACCCTACTTGCCTTGTTTGCATCCGTTAAATAAGGGTGTAATGGATTTGAATGTGCCTTAATCACCCCCCTTCGTATCAATCGCCAAACCGTTGTTGGTGCCAAGTCTAAGCATGTTGCAATATCTCTTATGCATGTACGTTCACCCATTGGTTTTGATTCAAGTACGTTTGGTGGCACTTGAACTCTTTTTCTTCCACAATTCTTGTACTTTGAATCGACAACATAAGGCTTGTTTTCTTCTTTGGTTTCAATTGCACGTTTCCATAAGTTTCAAATTGATCTTGGTGCGTAACCGTATTTGTTTGCTATTCGTACGAATGTACCATGTGGGAGTGAGTCACTTACTTTAAGTGACAACATTTCATGTAAAATGACATGCCTCAACTCATTTGTGAGCCTTGGTTTACGTTGATCTTGCTGTTCTATTTGTTGTGCATCAATTTCTTGTGGTTCCTCGTCAGAACTGGAGCTTGACTGTGAATCGTATGCATTTGATCCAAAATACCAAGCCCCCTCTAGCTCATCGTCATCATTTGAAGCCATTACAAGGCTAATGATGCAAATGAGGTTGCTGGACAGTTGTTTTTGGTACTGTGAGGCTGCTGTTTGGGTTAATATCGTGGCTGGACAATAATATCGTGGCTGTTTGGTTTGCTGGACAGTAATCCATGTACTGTGAGGCTGCTGTTTTGATTTTTATGCTTCAAGCCTTAAATCAGCAGCTTAAATAAGATGATTAGGAATTTGTAAGGTCATTTTTTTGGAGATTATACTTGTAATTATTCATTTTAGTAATCCATGTATTTCTAATTTGGCCAATGCAAGGACATATTTTGCTCTCTCTACAATGTAAACTTTCCCTCCTTTTTTATTAGAAACAAAAATGTAAACTTTCCCAATTTGGAAAGTGGTTACTTTCCCTCCATGTAATTTCTCTCTCTACAATAAAATCAGATTTTTTTTTATTATTTAATTATATCTACAATTAATTGCTCTCTCATTATTCCAATACAATCATTACTTCTCACTATTATATAATTAAAATAATACCCACTACCACCAAAGATTCACTTTTTCTTAATCTTTGTGAAATACCCAAATAGGAAGAACAAATAGGAACGGAGGGAGTATTATTTATACATAAGTAATAAGTTATAGTTAAATTTCCGCACAAGACATGAATATGATGATAAAACATAATTTTTTTTAAAAAAATATGACTAGACTGTTTAGACCATAAACCAGATTAAATACTAAAATTAAGGTTGGGTCCGATTTGATTGCGGTTTAGAACAAATTTAGTTCAACTCTATGTACACTTACAATCTTAATATGATAAATTATAACCATAAAGTGATAAATTATGGAGTAATTCTTAAGGACCACTTACAGTTTTAAAATGATTACTTTTTCAGCCTTAAATTAATCATATTTTATAGTCTTAAAGTGATTACTTACAATATCAAAATGACTTAATTATAACTTTAAATGATCACTTATAATTCTAAAATGTTACTATTTTTTATAATCTTAAAATAATTATTTATAACCTTAAAATTATTAATTACAGTTTTAAAACCATCTATCATAAACTCATTAGTTATTTATTTATATTTTAAACACTACTTCTATGAGCTCACTATCTATTAATTAAGTGTACTATCATAAAATAAATGTATTTTGAAACATGAAGAAATAAATAGTGATGCCTGTATTAACAAGCTTCCAAATAGCGCGCTTATCGGGACAACGACTTCCAACGAGATTAAGTCAATGTACCTTCTCTTACGACTTTTGTCCATTTTCATCTAAACACATTTTCACAACAATTTCTCCAATCTCCATCATCATCATCATCATCATCATCCTTCATCAAATATCTTAGGATACACAAAACTTTCTTCTTTCATATTTTCATTCATAAACTAATCCTAATTTCTTTATTTGTTTACTCTGTTGCAATTTCCCAAATATTCAAATCTTATGAATTAAAATATCATTTCCTCTATCTTGTGGATGTAGAGAGATCAAAACGACTGAGTTTTGATCTCCTTCAACTACAAGTTGGTCGAAGAAACCCAGTTCAGATCTTCACATTTCCCCATTTTTTATATCTTTTTCCTCAAAATCTGGGCGCCATGAAGTAAGTTCATAACTTTTCTTTCTTTGAATTTGAAATCCCACTGTTATTCTTCATTCGTTAGATGTATTATGCTCTGAATCTATGTGTAATTTGACCCAAATGAAAGAAGTTCGCTGTAATATGTTCCATTTAATTGCCAAAGTTCTGACCTTCATTTATATCTTGTGATATAAATTTGGCAATAAAATCCCTAAACTAGATTCATTGGTCAATTTTTTGACATTTGTTTATACCATTCTAGTTGAATTTTAATACTTTTAATAAATGCGGGAGCTACATTCGAGCAATCATATATTCATATATATTGGGTACAAAATACAATATACAAGAGGAAGATAAAAATCTCTTGGGTAGAAACTAATGTACATCAATGATTATGTTCACTATATGTATTCACTTTAGTTTGAAGTAAAGTATATCATGGACTTTTATGTTTGGGGAAATGTGGTAACTTAGATAGTTTTTGGGCGAAAAAAATTATGTACACAACCTTCTTTTGTGCTTTTTTGGGGAAAAAAATGAAGGTCATGACAATTAGTTGTTAGTTGTTTGGTTGTTGATTGATTTAATTGTAGTAACATTGTCTATTTTTTTTGGTCGTTAAGGTAACTATATAAGTCAGTTGTTGAAGTAGATATGTTGGTGAAATTAATTGTGGCCTATGGGTTGTTGGTTGTTTCATTGAAAAAATTGGGTCAACAAGAGAGTTAACCTAAAAAAAATGAGGCTAGGTTGGCTTAGCTTAGCTGGTTCGAAAGAATAGTCATTCAATTTCATGTTGTCCTTAGTAATATTTCATCTCACTTGAATATCTTGGAGATGTCTCTTAATTGGATGTGGGAAAAGATTTATAATTCTTTGTTTTCGGATTGTAGTGGACTATATAAAAATACTTGCATTTCTTATTTATGTGAAGTTGCATTCGATGTTTGCTACCAGCTTATCATGAGTCAATCAAAATCAAGCTCTTTGTTGTCACTAACAAGGATAAGGTTGCGTATATCGGATCCCTTCAAAGTCTACCTGGGTGGGAGCCACTTAATAATGGCGTTGGGGTAATTGTATGTAGAATTATCTTGGAGAGGCTTCAATTAAGAAAATCGCTTTTATAGCTTTAAATATAAATGTAACTTGTCCCCAGCCTTGAATCTTATTAAGGAAACATAACAAAACCAAATTATGAGAATCTTTCTTCTTAAATATGTTGTTATTTTCTTGTCAATGATCATATCCTGCAAAATTTTCTAATAATTACTCTTGTATTCTTGGGCATAGTTGTAATATTATTCTATATAAAAGCAGATGAATATACTAAGATGCAATCAGAGGAAAGCAGTAGCTAGTTATAATGTGCCTTAAAAAACTTCTTGTGGCTAAGACTTGTGATAATGCAGGGGAAGAAAAATCTTTGGAGTTTCTCTGTCCCTTATTCTCATCAATATGGCCGCTGTAATGGAAAAAGCTGATGAAAATCTACTTCCTTCTGTCTACAAGGAAGTTAGTCAAGCCTTCAATGTTGGACCTGTTGATCTCGGGTATCTGACATTTATGAGAAACTTTGTTAGGGGCTTAGCGTCACCTTTAGCTGGGATACTTGTTGTACGCTATGACCGGCCAACAATACTTGCCACGGGAACCTTCTTCTGGGCATTATCAACTGCAGCAGTGGGTGCAAGTCAGCACTTCGGGCAAGTTGCTTTCTGGAGGGCAGTCAATGGGTTTGGGCTAGCAATTGTGATACCTGCACTTCAATCTTTTATAGCCGATAGCTATGTTGAAGGTGTGAGGGGAACTGGTTTTGGTCTGCTTAGCTTCGTGGGTTGTTTTGGTGGCATTGGAGGTGGTGTTGTGGCCACTGTCATGGCTGGTCATGAATTCTGGGGTGTTCCTGGGTGGAGAGTTGCCTTCATTATGATGGCTAGTCTGAGTATGCTGATAGGCATACTTGTTTTCCTGTTTGTTGTAGACCCGAGAAACTATTCATCTACTGATGCTCCTGAAAGGTAATATATGACTTTCTCGAAAGTGAATTCATGCACTTTGTGTGTGTTCAACTACCAAAGTGTTAAGTGTCAAGGAACACTCAACCAAAAGCTTAAACTGATGTTTGAGGCCTCAAAATATACTATATACTCTAACACGCCCCCTCACATGAAAGCCCTTTTCGGCTAAAAGTGTGAATGTAACACAGACTCTCCTTATATCAAGCGCGAAATATTCCAGTTCGAAAATGAGGGGTGGATGAGATTCGAACCAACTCAACCCAAGCTTAAACTGATGGTTGAGGCCTCAGGATATATAATATACTCTAACATTAAGACTTGTCTCCGGTTATAATTTTACCAAAACCACGGATTTCTGATGCTGATGATTCCACTTAGAGAGCTTACTGACACCTGTTTTAATTGTTTTAGGAACGCTTTGATTGGAAAACACAATGCAGGTTCAACATCCATTTGGAGGGAATCCTTGACGGCAATGAAGGTTGTTATAAAGGTGCCAACTTTTCGGGTTATTGTGTTGCAGGGCCTGATGGGTTCACTTCCATGGACAGCCATGGTGTTTTTTACCATGTGGTTCGAATTAATTGGTGAGCATGTATGCAGAACTTTTCAACAGTGTCCATAACCTAACTTAAGTATCTAATCCGATCTTCTATGTAATAGTCATAGTCTCATAGATATCATTTAGCACAACTAGAGGTGTGCAACGGGCCGGGGGCTCATCGGGCCCCGGGCCCGGGCCCGACCCTTTATTAGATGGGCTTTCAATTTGTCGGATCTAAATGGGCTGGAATTTTAAAGGGTCAACTTTTACTATATACGGAGCGGGTCCTAAACGGGCTTTTGACGGGCCCTAAACGGGCTTTACTCTTATGGAATTTTTACGGATCCAATGGATATTGATCGAGTGGAGGCCTATAATGAACCAGACATTGATCTCAAAGAACCAAATCAAACTTTATTGAAGATTCGAAGAACGTAAAGTAGACCTGGACAATTTCATAGAAGATGTAAAGGATGAGGGAGTCATTAATGTGGATAATGGAGATATGGAGGACAATAATGTTGTCCTTGAAGATGAATGTTTAGCAAAAATGCTTAGCAAGAGGTATTCTGACTTGTTAAGTGATCCTAACATGCAGACGATGTCCCAAACAATAACAGAAAATTTGAAGAATTATAATAAGCAGGTCGGGGTGGGATGGTGTGGGCCATCAAGTCCGACCCGTTTAAAGCCCATTTTTGTTTTGTAAGAGCTGGTACCCGGCCCGTTTAATGTAGAGCCCGCCCATTGCACAAATCTAAGCACAACCAATGTCAAATGATTCGCCAATCTCCTTGCAAATCGTGAATCCAGAAAAGCGAATTACAGTCTGTTTTCAGCTATTCTTGGGCAAGTTTGAGCGAATCGCAAATTCAAAAAGCGAGTTAGCTAGCGAATTATGTTACATTGAGCACAACATTATATTGCAAATTTAAATCATAATATTCAATGATCATACTCACTACCTCCCTTGTTGCTCCTTCAGGTTTTGATCACAATGCTTCAGCAGCACTCCTTAGTCTCTTTGCACTTGGAACTGCAAGTGGTGCTCTCTTTGGTGGGGCAATTGCAGACAGGATAACGCGTTCGTATCCTCATTCGGGCAGAATAATGTGTGCTCAATTTAGTGCATCCATGGGCATCCCATTCTCATGGTTCCTATTGACCGTGATTCCTCAGTCAGTAAACAGCTGGTTCACTTATGCAACCACTCTGTTTCTTATGGGCCTGACCATCAGTTGGAATGGTGCGGCTTGCAATCAACCAATGTTTGCTGAGGTTGTCCCCGCTAAACACAGGACTATGATCTATTCATTTGACCGTGCATTTGAGGGTTCATTCTCTTCCTTCGCTGCACCACTGGTTGGAATACTATCCGAAAAGATATATGGGTACAACCCAAAATCTGTTCACTTTGGTGCAGGGTCGACACAAGAGGCCTATGCTTTGTCCCGGGGACTTTTTACAATGATGGCAGTTCCATTTGGATTATGTGCGTTGTTTTACTCGCCTTTGTATTGCGTATTTAAGCACGATCGTGAGAAGGCTAGGCAAGCTAGTTTGAAGGAAGAAGTTGGTCTTAGTCTAGCAATGGACAAAGACTGATTCATCTTTTTTGTTAAAAACACAGTTTACAGTTATTGTTTAGAGCTAGGTCAAGTAAGCGTTGATCATATGATGATGCTTACACCATACGACTAACGAGTTATAGGGAGCAGATATCCACTTGAGCATGAGATTCCACTTTAGCTACATGATGTAGAATGCCACTTTTGTGTTATACTTTAAATGCATCGATTGTTCGAGGCTAAAATCATTATTTTCTTGACTAAAATTGCTCTACTTTGCTTAAGGTTGCTGCACATAGCCACTTACATTATGCAGACTGCAGTTTGTCCATTGCATGGAGTACTCTACTGGTTCTGACTTGGGTTTTACTTGGCATCACTTATGTTTGCATAGAGGCCAAAATCTAGACCTCTGGCTTTCATTTTTTCTGTTATTCTTAATGCTTCTGGTTGTTTTGGTTGTATTTTATAATGCTCATCACAGCTAGAAAGTAGAAAGCAGATTAAAATTGCCTTTTGTTTCCCTTGTTTACTCTCAAGCCCGGTCCTAGATAGAGTGTGATGTGAAATTTTATTCACCGCAATATAGCTCACTGATGGAACACAAAAAAGCTAGACTAATTATTTTTGCTCTATTCTAAATGTCACGTTGTGAACAAATAATTATGATTGGAATTTTGCATCTAAACTACAAAAAATTGGAAGATAAATGTTGTAAACTTTATATAAAAGGTATAGTCGAGTAAAACGCGCAACTCCACCGCGGTCCGGTCTTATATTTTACGCGACCATATTGCGGTACGGTCGTATGTTTTACGCGACCATACCGCAGTCCGGTCGCGCGAGCGCAACTCTATATTAAAAATCACTGCAAAATTTAAATAGTCTTTATTTCTCGCTCAATTGTCGGAATTGGGCATATAATATATCGTTGAAAAGCACTTGAAGTCTAGATTTCTAATGACGCAAACCTTAAATTAATACGATTTTTCTATGAAAAGTTATGCCTAAAAAATTGAACATGTATCAAATTTCAGCACAAACAAACTTTAAACGATTGTCATTTCTCACTTAGTTATCAGAATTAGGCATATAATATATCATTGGAAAGATATTGAAGTCTTGGTTTTAATGCCGTAAACATTGCAATTATGTGATTTTCCTATTAAAAGTTATAGCCAAAAGAGTGAACACATCAAATTTCAACAAAAGTATTTTTTTTAAATTAATCGTTATCGAGGCTTACCGAATCATTTTAGTGATTATTTTCATTTGCCATAGTATTTCGATATTGAATTTTAGTTTAGAGAGTTTTCTTAAATAGAAATTAGAGATTAAAAGTTTGAAAAGCAACTAGGGGCAATCTTAGAAGTTTAATATATAAAGGGTGGCGACAAAATGAAAAAGGCTGCAAACTATAATAATGCCCCAATTCCTTTGTATTGAGACGAATCTGACCACTTGACTATATTTTAACTTATATATTAAGAATAAAATACAAATTAAGAGTAATAAGTGAATAGTGACTAAGACTAGTAGGGCAGATTAGGAGTGGGTATTGTTTCTATCTCGAACTCCTATTATATTGATTAAACTTATTAGAATTTAAACTTTATTGAAAGGAAATTAGAATTTAACTCCTAGTCTCAAACTCCCATTATATTAATAAGGTTAACAAAGAGATTTTAATTCAAAATTAATAAGCTCAATTTAATCCCTCTACCCTACATACAAAAATCTACTCACTAGAGTTCTTAGACAAAAAAGATGAAATAAATAAACAAATAAATAATGATTCCAAACATAAGAACAAATTTAAAAACATAAAATACAGAAATTAAAAGCAAGAACAATACAATAAAGACAACTTACTTCGTATTGGTATCTCTTTTTGAGTTGTCCAAAACCAAACTACCTTTAAAAAAACTCAAACACACTCACAAACGAAAAGGTTTTAGTAAATAATAATTATTTGTGAGGTTAACAAATCAACTTTATATAGTAAAATTTAATAGGATTAAAGTTTGGTTATTTTAATTTATCATGTTAAATTTTTAATTTTATAGAGTAAAAATTTTGTTATTTTAATTTATCCTTTTAAACTTTGTTCATTTTATTATTATTTTTTTGAATCTTTTCGTAGTGATTACAAATCATTAATTTTTGCTCACAATATCCCAACTACACGTACAATAACCAGCCACCACAATTTCCTCCTATCATACTTCTACAAACACCAACAGACATAATTTTAAGACTATCCATCCAATATCATACACTTTGAACCATAAACAATCCAAATACAATGCTCCTCCGCTCTGGGATTGTATTCTCACCTCTTCAATCCCCATCACCGTCTCATTCCCTCCGCCTAACCAAATCACATACCCACCCTCATAAAATCATTTCAGCCCAATCACAAATCCCTCCTTCCTACACTATCTCCGATGGTGCCCTCCAATCCCAAGGTTTTGTCCTACATCGCACCACCTCCACCCTAAACCTCGACCATCTCAACTCAGTCTTCGTATCGGTCGGCTTCCCTAGGCGGGATCCGGATAAAATACGGGTCGCCCTCGAACATACGGACTCTCTTGTATGGGTTGAGAATGTTAAGACACAAAGGCCTGTGGCTTTTGCTAGATCTACAGGGGATGGAGTATTCAATGCTATTATTTGGGATGTTGTTGTGGACCCTACTTTTCAAGGAATTGGGTTGGGTAAAGCTGTTATGGAAAGATTGTTGGAGGATTTGTTGCAGAAAGGGATTACTAATATTGCGCTTTACTCGGAGCCTCGGGTTCTTGGGTTTTATAGACCCATGGGTTTTGTTGTGGATCCTGATGGGATTACTGGTATGGTTTACTCTAGGAAACAGAATAAGAATAGGAAGAAATTTTGATGCTTTCTTTATGAATGATGTATGTGTATTGGTGTCCATATAAGAAAAAAGATAAGATGGGTAGTTTGTAGAGTTTTTTACTTAAATGTACATTGTTAACAAAATTCCCAAAATTTTGTTATATGACTATTAAATTAATTATTATTCATTTATGATATGTTAATTTTCCATTTAAAAAAACAAATCCATAACAGCTTAGCACCAATAGTATTTTACTTTCCGTAGCACTAAAGAAATACAATTTTTTTTTCCAAAACTTAAATAATTAAATCACAATAAAATAAGTTTTTAATTAAAAAGATCTTGCGTTAATTATCTTCAATTCAGTTCACTCAAAAAAATCATAATATCAACAATTCAACGGAAAAGAAAATTTTTAATAGAATAGAAAGATAACTTTACCACAAAATAGAAATTGTCTTAATTATCTTCAATCCAATTCTTCAAAACTTTACAAAGTTAATTTACTTTAATTTATCCGTAAGGACTTACAAATTGCCCAATTTCGTCATTTTTTGCAACCAATTGAAAGAACAAGTGATCCTTTCATAAGCCTTAAATTAAGTTTTACTTGATGATGGCCACGATGAAAGATTAAATTGTTGAATTCCTTATGTGTGTTATTTGAATAGAGTTACAAGAATGAAGTGAGTTTGTTTGTTTTCTATTGAGTGACGTAAGATGTTGTGATGCCTTTTTGTTGGTGCTCCAATGAAGAACAATTGTTTGAGAACAACGATTTGAAGAAGTGGGAAAGAGAAGTGGATTTAAGTCGGTCCATCCAATTTGATACTACAAGGACAATATAGGAACTCATAGATGTCAAAATAAGAATACAACAATAATTGTTGAACATCTATAATGCAAGAAAACATATATTTTAAAATATATGAATCAATAAAGTAAGTTAAGAATTAACAACCTTTAATGTGTGACTTGTACGATATTTTAGAAATTGAATACTACAAAGTACTATCGAAAATATACTTAATCGCTAGATCACTTTTTGTCTAGTCAAAAGTCAAAAGTCAAAAGAGTATGAAGCAAGACTTTGAATTAAGCAATGCTTGCACTGTATTGGTTTTAAGTGGTAAAATATTGTAGGAGAGAATGTCACGTGGCAACCTTATTTTTGTATTTTAATATTGATTGATGATGATTGATGATTGATATATGATGATATGATTGAACGAGATTATTTCTACTGAAAATTGGTAAAAACTTGATTTAGAAGGGAAAGGTTTTTAGGAAAAAGGATTCCGCTACTCTGGACTTGAGTGTAGGTGGAAAAGGGTTTTGACGGAGACCTGCAAAACGAACAGGGGGTTACTTGTCCGGGGGTTGTTTTCCAGAAAGCCTATATGACGTTCAAGTTAGTGATCGAAAATACGAAACAAGAATTGAATGTGAATGGTTGAGAGGATTGCGGCTAGTAATTGCTTACCTGATTTGGAAATAAATAAGGGTATTTATAGTGGGGTGGTTGAGTTGATTTAGGTCACCTATATTTTGGTAATTTCCCTGTGAATGGGCTTTATGGGGATTTAACTTACCTGGGTAAGCATTGGGCCTGTTGACTTGGCCCATCATATTGGGGGCCCATTGACCCCGTAATAGAGATCATAATCTATTTTTCTGTATTGTAAGTGTCATATAGAACGGATGAATGATAATTCTAACACAATTGAGTTGCTAATTTTGTATTGATGCGTGATTAATCTTTTCGATCTAGATTTATTCTTATTATATCGACTATGACTATTTTTAGAACTTTATTCCTTTTACACTAAGAAATAGTTTGTTTTACGCTGAGAAAATAAAACAAAATTGCTAAAACTAAAACGATTGGTAACAAAAGATCTAGAAACAACGAACTACATGAACTAAAACTTAGAGACATTACTTCCTTTTTCTTCTTTTAAAATGTGATACAACGTGGATATTAAACATAAACCTTTTTCACCAATCTACAATAACAAATATTATCATTTTGTTATTAAGAGGTGTAGTACGAGTGTAGGACTTGTATCCATATACCGAAAATGAAGGATGGGAGGGTAACTATGGATGCCAACATTGAAAGTGAAGTCTTAGAAGAAGATGTGCAAGAGTAGGATTTGGATAGCGTTTTAAATCTAAGTTGATGTAAAAATCAAATTTAGATCTATATTTGTATCTATGTCTATATAGTCTATAAAGTTTGAGTACAACTTATTGGTATTGAAAGCAACAAAGTCGAGTTCAGCTATAACAAACTTTCTTCTAATTTATAGCAGTGTTTGAAAATTGTATTTTTTTTTAATGATTTTATGGTTGACTTTTAACTTTTTAATTGATTAAACAACCATAAACACATATTTTGTAAAAGCTAACTTTCAAGGGCAAAGCTAAATACTACTTTTAAATTTTTTTTTCATGTACTTTAAATGTTAACAATTTTTTTATTAAACAACTAATAACTAATAAATATTCCTCTTGTTTCTTAAAAAGTTCTCATTTATCATTTTTAAGAGTTTTATTTGTTATTCCCATTATAAATCTTCTATTTATACCATAAATTTTGAAAAAAAAAAACTTATTTATCCTTAAAATTAATATTTTAATAATACGTATGGTCTCTATATATCTTCCACTAACTTTATTTTAACATTTTTATATTTTTTATGGCCCTCACATGAATTTCACTAACTTTCTTTTAATACTTTTTTACTATTTAGTATTCAGTTTTCCTTTATCAAATTTATTATTCAATAAAAATAATATATATAATATTTTTCAATTCTAGAAAAAATTCCTACATAATGAAGAGAGGGACTAATTTTGACCAAGACTGCTTCGAAGACGACCAGATCGAGCCGGGGACGAGAAACTTATAACGAAACTATAGTACTCCATGGGAACTGAACGTAAAACCCTTTCAATGGCGACAGTCTCACTCCCAATATGCTTCTTGCTTGTGACCATTTTATCTCCCCTCGTTTTCCAATCCTTCGCCTTTGATCCTGAAAATCCAACCGATCGACGAATCCTCGTCATTTTGGACGATTCATCTCTCAAATCTTCTCACTCCATTTTCTTCCAATCTCTTCAATCTCGTGGATACAACCTCGAATTCAAGCTTGCAGATGATCGCAAAATCTCTCTTCAACGCTATGGACATTACTTATACGATGGTGTCATTCTATTTTCTCCTTCTGCTGATAGTAAGTTAGCTCCTTCCCTTGTTTCCTTTTTGGTTTGATGTCAATTATATTGATTCATTTGTTTTAATTGTTTGAAGCTATCCAATATAATTGTTTATTGTTTGTGGTTGAAGGTATTGGAGACGGATCGTTGAAGTTGGATGATATTTTGGACTTTGTTGACTCTGGCCATGACTTGATTCTTGCTGCTAATGTCAATGCTTCTAATTTCATTCGTAATGTTGCTTCAGAATGTGGTGCTGATTTTGTGGAAGTAAGAATATATCACAAGCATTTTTTCACCCTAACAGCATTGGCTTCAATTTTGTCAGTGATACTTTTTGTTCAGTTTTTGGAATTCTGTTAGTTTTCTAGGGCATTATAGAATTGTGTATTGAATATGTTGAAAAGTTGGTTCAATTTTATCTTTTAAGGTATATTTTTTTAATTTAATTCAAAACCTGATTTCAGTCGATTTTTGTACTTATTGAGAGATTCGTTAAGGTCTTGAGGCGCATATTCAGAGTACGCAGTAGCTAAATTTGATTTTAGCGTTAGCTTTGGCCCTTCGTATGTAGTTAACAATTTGATAAGAGGAAACAACTACTGGACTTATCATGTAAAAGAAATTGATAAGAAAAGTATTTTTATTTGATAGGATTATAGGTGATTTGGTTCACAAGTAATTAGGACTTATTTAAAGTAATAAATTAAGTTAGTATGGTAAGAGAAGGCCCCAAGTATACTTGAGATTGGTCAAGGGAGAATCATGTGCACTCCCCTTTGCATTCATTGATTGAGGCAAACCTTGGGCATCAAGAAAAGCAATGATCATAGGATATGTGTAGGGGCATAGGAGGAAGCATTGGGGACCAACCAGAGGCTGCCAGCAATCTGTGCTCGGCACAATGCTCAAACGAGCAAGTACTAGAGCCCTTCTGATGCTCTGTGTGCTGCTGCCTTGTTTCATACTCATGCCCTATCTGCCCTATTGTTTTATACTATAAATTCCTTTAAGTTTGTTGTTTGTCCTTTGAAACACATTAGTAATACTATCCTAGCTAGATATAGTGGATGTAACCTTTAGTTGGTGAACTGGAAATGAAAGCTTTAAGAGGTTCAACAATAAAAAAAACAAGATGAGAATTATTAGAAAAGATGAACACAAATGTTTATGAGGTATCTTAGATACCTCCTCTCAAATGTAGTTTTATTTATAAAAGATTCAACAATACAATATGGATAAACCTCTTCTTATCTTGAGAACAATCCCTCAAGATTACAAATACTAATTCAATGAAGAATACTCTCAAGTTTCTACAATGAAAAAAGCTCTCACACAATATGTGTGTTTTTGTGGGGATTTGTTCTAGGAATGATGTATCCTTTTATAGGTAAGTAGTACATCATTATAGAACCACACATTAATCACCATTAAACCACACAATTAATACCCTAATTAACGATGATAATAAACATAGCCATAAAGCATTACAATAAACAACAATTAAACAAGAAGTAATGCACCTTCAATACAGTAAAACGCACCAAAATCAGACCAGATAGCATCCAAGGCAAACCGCTTGGACGAGCCAAGGGGCTGCTCGAACGAGCGCCTTGGTCAGTGAGCTACTGTCTGATTCTGATGCTCCTGCTCGGACGAGCTCTTTCTTTGCTCGAACGAGAACTTTCAACTGATGCCTTCTGTTTCATTCTTTATTGTTGCTTTGATCGAGCAACATTTCATCCTATGCCTTGCCTCGTTCAAGGCATGACTCCTCACCTTAATGGATCCTCAAACGCTCCATGTTAAACACCTCATCAATCGTTCCAAACCTCAATTCACTTGCACTCGACACATCCTCATCGTTCCAAACCTCAATTCACTTACACTCGACACATCCTCATCGTTCCTCTCCAAAGTACATGACAAAGCATGTTTGATTATATGTTTAAAGTCATCGTCATTGTTACGAGTTTTGGCATTTGCACGAACATGAACCTTTTCAATATTGTGTTGTTTATTGTTTTCTTCATTTTGCCACTCATAATACTCTTGCATATTTGGTTCATAGCATTGTGCACTCAATAGACACTCATTTTCTTCCTTAAATATTGATCTTGGTGTGTGATTGTGTCGCTCATTTTTCATTTTTTTGTTCTCGAATTTAATGTTGTAGGATACGGAAGCTGTAGTTATAGATCACACAAGCTTTTCAGTATCAGAAATTGATGGGGATCACTCGTTAATTGCTAGTGATAATTTCATAAAATCTGCTGCCATATTGGGGAAAGAGAAGATTCAGGTCGGTTTGCTCTTTGACTTATTTTCTTCTTTCTAGAAGTAAATGTTCAAACCATTGTTGGTATTCAATTTTCCTTTACAATAGTATGCACTTTTGATACTCAAATCTATTTATTAGGCTCCTGTGTTGTTTAGGGGAATCGCACACTCTGTCAATGCTGGTAGTAGCCTGGTAAGCAATTGAAACCGCTCGCTGTGGCTCATGATTTCAGTTTCAGAAGCTCAAAGCTAAGGTATATAATGAATAATCACATTTCTCACAAGTTTTACTCTTCAATCAGGTATTGAAGGCTCTCTCAGCTTCTCCAGCAGCATATTCTGCTAACCCAAATTCCATGCTTTCAAAACCTCCAGCCTTGATTGGCACTTCCATCTCCCTTGTTTCGGTTCTCCAGGTTAGACCCCCCTCTCTCATAGTGCCTTGCCATGTTTCTGTTGCATTTATAAAGTACTCTTATTGTGCAAGACTGTATTTTTGTTTTTATTTTTGTATATGGTATTGTAGTTTTCATGATTTTGCTTCCATTAATCATGAGAGACTGCTTATTTTATCTTTGTTCTTTATGTAATATTATGTATCGACTCTCAGCCATTTAATCAGGTTCATGGACAAAATAGTATTGAAGTTCTTGTGACATTTGTATTTCTATATCCTATTTTGTCATGTTCAGATGTTGACCTATTAATTAGCCACTTGTTAGTTTTTTTTTTGTTTGTAATGAACTAAGCTACAATCCACATGCATGTTGACGCTATTGAATGAGCACATGTAGGATATGCGTTAGGAGCTGTTGTGGTGTATGTTTAGTGTGAATGGAGTTGATAATTTATCGCTTCTTTATCTTCTGTATTGGTTGCTGATTCTGTTTCATTTAATTACATTAGCCAATATCTGCAACTTTGGTGATGCATCTTTTAAGATGTTCCCATTTAGGTCTAGACTGTTTCTCAAAAGTAACCTCGACTCTATCCAAAATGGATTTGTATTGGCATATTTTGATTGATGATGAGTGACTTGTGTCTGAAAGTAATATCCAATGGCAAGTGAATGATACGTCATCAGTCACTTTTTAGCTATTAGTTGCACATTGGGTGAATGTCAGTTTTCCTCTTGTAGTATGTATGCATGCTTAACTAGTGGTTTCTGTTGCTTTTGATTTATTTCTTGAGCTACATTAACTTCTAATTTTTTTTAATGCAAAATTTGTAGGCTAGAAACAATGCTCGAGTTCTAATTTCTGGATCCTTAGATATGTTTAGCGACCGGTATGTGTTTGTACTTTCTGCATCTCGTGATGCTTCTATTCTTTTTTCTTTTTTTTTTTTCAATCTTTTCGTAATTTGTAAATATTTTTCTTTCTGGTACAGGTTTTTAAGGTCAAGTGTCCAAAAAATTGGGACCTCACTGAAGTAAGCCATGGTTTATGTTTACTTATAGATGTTGAGTCTATAGTTCACATTTCTTGTCTTCTTTTGTTATTCTAGTTCCATTGTGGCCATGCTTTGTGAGAAAACAAAAGGAGTATCCAATATATTTGCTTCTGCTAGTAGTGCTAATAATTTTTAGTAGTTGAGTAGTAACTTATTCATTGAGGAAATACATAGAAATCTTGTTTTCTTATCTTGTTTGTTATCTAGATGAATTATTGACATCCCTGATTGTCATTGAGTTCACCTTATGTATATATAATTCACCCAAAATGGAAAAATTAACCCAAAATAGACCATGAGTCACTTGTCTCATTTTGCAATTCACACTTCTTAGGATTTGTGTATCAAGTTACACTGAGCCGGAAAAAGCTACACTGATAGCTCTTTTATCTCTCTTCCTAATGCTCTATTTATACTCTTATGATGAGATTTTTTCTTCTCTAAGGCTCTACCCAACTCTTCTAGCCTTTCAAGCTTATGTTCTCTATGGAGTCTTGATGCAATGCTCTTTATATCACTCTCTAGTCAATTCCTGGCATCATATTTCCTTATTTTGTGATGTTGAGGTCTTGTTATTCCTTGTTGGCATGATAGATTAAATGCATCTTTCATGATGGAATAGGTGATATTATGGTATACCAATGGTTCCCGTTCATGTTCTTTCAGTCTGCATGAATTTACTTGGAATCCAGTGGCTTCCTACTTTGTGCCCTAGTAGTTTTGTATTCACTGGTTTGGTTTGGGCTTTTTGAATCGATTTGAACATTTTTTGGAATCGTCCCAAAATTTCGTTCCTATCTGTTCGGGCAGTTCCAAGCCTGATTGACCATTGTTGACTAGTTCGGGTTGATTTGATTTTTTTGGAATTGATTTGCGTTTCAAAAAGAATAAATCGGCCCATGGCCATGTCTACTTTGAATAACTAATTATATGTGTAAGTAACATGTTTTGGGTTCATTGGATTGTTGTAGCATGTCAAATTTGAATAAGCATCTGACTGAGTAAATGGTGTTTTCGTGTATCAAGAAGTTTATATATGGTGTTCACGGTTCATATGCTACAGGTATGAAAAATCTGGTAATGAACAATATTTAATGGAGTTGAGTAAATGGATATTTCATGAGAGAGGTCATTTAAAAGTAAGCCTTGTTTTACTTTGGATCAACTTATGTGTTGAATATTTGCCTAAATGTTTTGGCTGTGATCTTGATGTGCTTTGGCTCTTAAATTAGGCTATCAATGTCAAACATCATAAATTTGGGGAATCAAATGAACCTTCCATCTATCGCATCAATGATGAGCTGGTAATGGCTGTTTAAAGTTATCTTATTTTGATTCTTTGAGAGGCAAAAGCTCTGAATATGTCGACTTTTGTTTCAGGAATACTCTGTAGAGATATATGAGTGGTCTGGAACTAATTGGGAGCCTTATGTAGCCGATGATGTACAAGTAGAATTCTACATGATGAGCCCCTACGTATTGAAGACCTTATCCAATGATAAGAGGGTAAGCTCACATAATACACATTTTGATTTGAATTTTTTTCTTTTGATTTTTTCATAATTGAATCTTCACTAATGTTACTTGGTACTCTTGTTTTCCAGGGTTTATATCATACATCATTTAGGGTCCCAGATGTTTATGGGGTTTTCCAATTCAAGATTGAGTATCAGAGACTTGGTTATACAAGCTTGTCTATTTCAAAACAGGTGATCGCCTCTCCATCTTAGTTTTGATATTTTTCATTGTATGGATGACTTCCAAGGTTTTTCACTGCTTAAGTTTTCTTAATTTAATCATTGGGATGATAGTGAATAAATGCCTTCTGATAATATTTTTTAAATAGAAATAACATCACAACATGAGTCCAGCGGCTATACTGGCTGTTCAGTGCACTTATAGCCTTAGGATTATTCGACTAAGAGAAATAGAGAGCAGCCTCTAGAATACTTTGCGATCGAGGTGTTCCCTTAAAGCTAAAAGACAACTTTTATCGAATGACCATTAGACTAGCCCTACTATATGATTCATAATGTTGGGCTTTAAGAAAAATCTGGGTAAGATGATGGGAGTAGTGGAAATGCAAATGTTTCACCGGGTGAATCGGCATGTCTTGAGGGATAATATTCGAGTAGAAGATATGAGATAAGGTTTTAGAGTTGCAAATATTGAATAAAAAATGAAAGAGAATCGTTTAAGATGGTTTGGGCATGTGCAAATACGAGTTATTAGCGAACCGATAAGGAAGATGGAAAGTTGGGGCTTAGGGAGACTTAAAAAGGGGGAGGAAGATCGAAAATGACTTGGAGGGTAAGATTGAAAAATGATATCAAGGATACAGACTTACATATTGAAATGGTTGAATAAATGGAGAAGAACAATCCATTTGAATGACCATTAGAACTGATATCTTAGTTCATGTAAGTAGTGATCCCAATCTTTTGGAATTAAGGCTCTGTCATTGTTGTTGATGTTGTAGTTTGCCCAACCGCTGCGCTAAAATGCCATGCTTCAGCTAGAACAAGAGTTGTATCATCATGGATGTAACACCTCGTCATAGCTAATGTATTGCTGTGCACAAATGTACTTTGATGTCGACCCATACCATAACTGAGCCTACTCGTTGCCATCACTGTTCACTGAAATATACAGCGGATGCTTTAGCAGAGTTTTTTCATGCAACTACTTTGAACTCATAACACTACTACATAAATATTTAACCATAGAAAATCATATGCCAACTTATAGCATATAGATGTTGCTTGAACTTGAATATAGTCCTTGCTGAAAGAAATCTCCCTCAATTCCTCGTCATCAAAATAAAGAGGGAAATCATCAACGTTGAAGGTCGTCAACACACCATACAACCACCTTATCTTCACTTTGTATGCATTTTTTACCACTTTTCCCACCCTCATCAATAGATACCGACTACCGTGTATGCTTCCTCTTTGAACTAGCATGTTTGATACAGACTTAAACCAGATCACCCTCTCTAAAATGGTGTACGCCCAAGCTTCCTATGCCTTAATGACTTCATTGCTTGTCTTGGACATCTCATTTGTAGGTTCCAACACTTTCTTGCCAAACTAATGATTACGTTGCACACTTCATATTCATCCCACGCTTATTCCGAAAAATGTTTTCCCGTTGATTGTTAGACTTCTCAATCATAGTTGTATTATAGTACCGCTGATTCAGCAATCCCACAACCTCTGGATAGGTGCGTTCAACCTCCTCCTTACCGCTGCTGTATGTCTCTCTTCTTCCATTTTCATCCAAGACATCACATGCTTCTTCCACCTCCTCTGTATCATTCAGTATTTTCATTGTGCTTGCATTTGTTAGTAGCACAAACGTTCTTCCACTCCCTTACATTTTTTTAGAGTCCTACACCATGACACTTGAAGCAACTAATGTCTTCCACTGGCTTGCCCTTGTTTGCGGCTCTAGCTAAGGCTAGTTTGGAGCTACTAGCCAAACTACTACCCCCAGTGTTAATTTGCCAACTGCTAAGTAGCTCTTGTATTCTGTGTTTCTGCTATCATGTTCTGTACCTTATTTAATGCTCTTGAAGTACCAGTATCCCTCTTATACTGTCCTTTCAACTTCAAAGCCACATTGCATCTCTTTTCAAAACCATCAGTCCCCTCAAATGTATGTCGAAAAAAGATGGCCTAGATCAATTATTAGTAAGTAAAAGGAGTGTTCATGATGTTTACCTTGAAGATGCAAGGCTATACCAAAATTACCCAGTCATACGAGCTTCCCTCTGTTGTTTGTTGAAACTATGAAATTTCTCTACAAACTCGAACTTTGCACAAATTCCTCCAAGAAATCTCGAATTAGCTTTGATACCAAGATGCGCTATAACCCCTAAGGCTAAGAGTACTCGATAAAGAGAAATAACCTTTAGGATATTTATTAGAAGGAATACTCAACTCCTAACATTGGAGTTCGAAATGAACGGTTCAAGAATGATTTATATGTGATTAGCTCTCACTCAATTCTTACCCTCTTCAATTCAATCTCGAATGCTTCACTCACAACTAGGAAATTTGGACGTACAAGATTGCTGCTTCAATTACAAATTTACAACTCTCACGAATGGTTATGTTTTTTTTGCTTGCAACCACGAAGAAAACCACGAAAGAAACTGATGTTTCGTCAATTAATTGTCATCCAAAAACTGCTTAATAATGCCAAAGTGGGACTTAAATGCAAAGCAACATGAAAGATGGAATATTCTACGTCAAAAGGAACAATTTGACACAACTCACTTCTTGGAAACAAAACTAACCTGCATTCGCCCAACCATTTTGCCAAAACATTTGCTTTTGAAAGAACGCCAATTTGTCACAGATGTAGTGCTTACTCGCTGTCGCTTATATGATAGTTGGAAAAGGAAAAAAAGAGTTGCAAAATGAAGTAATAGGAAAGGAGAAGAAAGAGAAATAATTTCTTCATTTTAGGATACGCTTGGATCGAGTGTAAATATTTAAAGGGTAAATAAAATCAAAGTAGAAAAACAAAGTTAGAGAGATGATTAAAGAAATTTGATTGTTAGAGAGGTGGAAGAATTGGTTAAAAAGTAATGAAAATTGGATAAAATAGCAATTAGTTCTCTCATCTTGTGGTATAAATTACCCTAGAGAAGGGCGGGGAAATCTTTTCTTCCAAATGAGGGAAATCCTCCTCCTCTTTTATTCATCTTTTTAAGTTTACTCTCATTCTACCACTTTTACAATTATTTCAATTACTTTGTTTGCATATCTAATTACTTTTGTTATATTAGTTTTTACATTTTAAATATTTACTTTAAATCCAAGCAAGCCCTTAGGGGTAAATATTTACCCTAGTAGGAGTTGGGGGATTGTTCCCCCTAAACGAGGAAGAAACAATCTAGTTTCCTACATCGTTTTAACTACATTTTTTTTGCTGCCGTATAAATTCCTTCATATTGACCTATACTCATCTTCATTTCTTTAATTACTTTTTACTTTCAATCTAGCCATGATCTAGTGATAGATTACCAAGAATACCAGTACAGTAATTGTGTTTCAAGGTTTTTTTGTTTGATATATGTTGATGATGGTGACTCGAACGTGAGTGTCATCAATGGAGTAAGGTGAGTCAAGGGCTGATATTGATGTGTGGGAGACAGTGGCCAACGCCGAGTCAGCGTCCATGGTGTGTGGAGGACAGCCGACTCGGCGGCAGGTTCTGTCTAATTTTGCTTTTGATCCAGAAGACGAAGCCGAGTCGGCGGTGCATTCGGGAAAAACGCGAAGCAGTTTTCTTCATGGGCTTTGACGGTTACCATTTATTTTGGCCGGTTTTTGGTGATTACTTGGTACCCAAGTATCTTACATTTAGGCTTTATTATAAATACTCCATTTATTAGTACTAGGGTTCATTATTCACAAATTGAGAGAGATCACTAGGGAGCCATTATTATTTGTGAGTGTTATTGTGAATTATCTTGTAAATTCTTTGCGATCATAGTGAAAATATTTGATCTCGATGCTGGTGGATGTAGCTATCACATTGATAGTGAACCATGTTAAATCTCTTGTGTCATTTTCTTATTGTTTGCATTGAATTTCTTTATTGTTTCATTATTGTTTATCGATCTTGCTTCCGTTGTCGCACAACAATATAAATACCCTGCAGACGTAATTCACATAATGATGTGTGAAATCTGCTGACACTAAGGATATGGTATTGAAAATTTGAATGATTTAAGAAATCTTGTGTTTTTATCTGGTAATCACTTGATTATTTTCTGACTGTAGATTCCAGTACGACCATTCAAGCATGACGAATATGAAAGATTTATACCAGTGGCTTTTCCTTATTATGGAGCTTCTTTTTCAACGGTATCTTCAAACTTCCTTCACGACACGTCTTTTCAAACTATATGCTGATACTCGAAAAACTGATTGTCTGTTTGAATGGTTGCAGATGACCGCCTTCTTTATCTTCAGTGTTCTTTACCTGTATCACAAGTAGAGGCCCTTCTGTATACTGTTTGTGCTGTGAGGATTAATTCGCAATACTGCATACTATTTGTGCTGTGAGGATTTCTTCGCAATCCTCTCACCTTCCGTTGCATCAACATGATGTTTTAGGTAATTACAGGGCTAGGCAGAATTATCTGTATAGCCAAGGTCCCTAGAAATAGTTGATCCAAGAAACATCTGAAGATAACTGTTTAAAGAGGCTGTATTAATGAATGCAAGGATTTTGTTATGCTGTTAAGCTGGGTTGTTGACTTTATTATGTACTTCTATTACTTCCTCTGTCCCTCTCAGTTGCATCACTTTTCATATTAGTTTGTTCCACTTATTTTGTGCCCTTTTATTTTTTAGTAATGGTCCAACTCTCTTTCTTTTAATCTCAATTACAAATTTGTTAATTCTCTCAATTTTAATAATTACTCCTATATTTATCTTCCACTTGCTTTTTGTCTTGTTCTTTAATCCAATTTTTCATTTAATTAAATTTCATCAAAAAAGTGTTAGGTGTATTTTCTTAGGGATAGAGGGAGTATTACCTACAACGTTGGAGCCATCAGCCATAAAAAGCATAAAACTCTCAACCTACTAACAGGTTCACCATGAAGAGCCAACGGATTAGTCCACGACACATACCTGCTTGACCGTTGTATGAGGCAGTGATCCAAAGGCGTCCAACCTTTCATCTTATATGCTTTAATTGTGATTCTTTGATGCTGTGTTCGATTAATATTAGCATAAACCCCACGTAATTTTTTCTTGTTGCGAGTGTGCATAATATTATGTTTCACAACTATGGTGTTCAATTAATCCACACGTGGCTAACATCTAAAAATCGATTCGAATGTAAATTTTTAAAAATCGGTATAAATAAGTCTCCCAACAATGTTTTGGAAAAGGTAATATTTGAGATGAGACATAAAAATTAAAGAAAATGACATATTCCTCTTTCAAGTCTTGTCCTCCTAAGATCGCTCTTCTAGAAGTTTGCACATAAACCAAAAAAAGAGAAAATGTCTAATTTGGTGCGGTATACCGTGTATAGGCGACTTTGGTGAAGTAAAATATAAATTTTAATATAGAAGAGATAAATAATTTATACCAGAATTTTATCTAGGTATTATATGCAGTGGCATGTCCAAAATATTACGCCTTTTGTCTCTTCAAATTTACAATATAAAACTTACAAATTTTGGTATGATTAAATTTTATGGTGCAATCTCGGAATCGAATGAATATACGAGCAATATTAGGGACATTTGTTTTGAAGTTATCATCCAAATCTCATTCATGCCAAGTCTCGCGAATCCTCTTCTCTTTTGTCAAAACAATCCCTGAAGAATAAAGAAAAAAAGGTCGGGTTTTTTGTGTACTAATAGCAGAAAGAACAAAAATTCTACCTTCAAAATTTTGTCACTGCCTTTCTTCTCTGCACAAAATATCTTGCACTAGACTAGTTATGTCATGAATCTGTTCTCTGCACAAAATATCTTGCACTAGATGTACTATGAATCTGGGCATTTTCAGTATATAATACTAATTCCAGATCTAGATCATCCTTATCAGAGAATGATTATAAAGGAAGCAAATCTTAGTATTATTATCCCTTCCTTATACAACCCAATTTCCTTTTCCTCATCAAAAACTCCCAAAATTATGTCCACAATCTCCTCAATCCTCACAAAACAAGAAACTGCTCATAATCCATCTGATAACACAAAATCCCACGAAATGCCAACAATTTCCCCCTTTGATTTCAAGTCATACATGGCTGAAAAAGCCAGATCTGTGAATAAAGCTTTGGATATGGCTGTAACCCTAAAACACCCAGAACAAATCCATGAAGCAATGAGATATTCTTTGCTTGCAGGAGGAAAGAGGGTCAGACCAATTCTTTGTATCGCAGCCTGCGAGCTCGTAGGAGGGGATCAATCGGCAGCAATGGCTGCCGCTTGTGCTGTGGAAATGATTCATACCATGTCATTAATACACGATGATCTTCCTTGTATGGACAATGACGATCTCCGCAGGGGAAAACCCACCAATCACATAGTGTTTGGTGAGGGTGTTGCTGTCCTTGCAGGGGATTCCCTCCTGTCATTTGCTTTTGAGCACCTGACAACAGCCACCCCACTGAGCCAGGTCTCCCCGGGACAGATAGTGTGCGCTGTAGGCGAACTGGCTCGGGTTATCGGGGCAGAAGGGCTTGTGGCGGGTCAGGTGGTCGACATCGATTCTGAAGGGGCTGTCGATGTCGGCCTCGATCAGCTCTTGTTTATCCATATGCATAAAACTGCCAAGCTTCTTGAAGGTTCAGTTGTAATTGGAGCTATTATTGGTGGTGGAAGTGATTTAGAGGTGGAGAAGCTAAGGAAATTTGCAACTAGAATTGGGTTGTTGTTTCAGGTTGTAGATGATATATTAGATGTGATTAAATCAACAGAGGAATTGGGGAAAACTGCAGGGAAAGATTTGGTAGCAGATAAGGTAACATTCCCTAAATTGATGGGGGTTGAAAAATCAAAGGAGTATGCTGAAAGATTGGTTAAAGAGGCCAAAGAACAGCTTGTTGGGTTTGATCTAGAGAAGGCAAAACCATTGATTGCTCTTGCTGATTATATTGCTAATAGACAGAACTGATTGAACATATTTAAATTTGAGTCTTTTTGGAACTTATGGAAGAAGTTGTTTATTGTTATAGTTGTAGTAAATTTGACTAATTTTGTTTAGAAAAGAGGAACAATTAGATGCTCAATTTAGGATACAATTGCTATGAAATCTCCAATGTACAAGCATTAACTTTCTTACTGATTTTAATACATAGTGGATATTATCATTGTTTGTTTAATTATAGAAATTATTTTGTAGACTTGGGTCTCATCCATAAGCCAAATTAGAAAGTCAAAGTTGAGGGGACAAGGTATATGAAGAATGCTATCACTATATAATCGAAAAATCTTTAGGGGTTGACAAACTAGGCCGTAGAGGCTGAGCACTGCCAGCCCCATGTGGAGTTGGAAGATAAAGTAAGAGTAATCTAGAGAACTATAGATGAAGAAAACTAGAAAAGGATGACGAAAACTAGAAAAGGATGATAACACATGCATCTACTAAACAAGTTTATAAATACAACTTGAAATGCTTGTATGGAAGTGTGCTTACAAAAAGATAGGAAGTAAGTATCGAGACACTGAGCTCAAAAAATTAGAGTGTTAGTATGTATAGGTAAGGAGCAAGCGTTTCACAAAATTATAAATATAGAATGTATCATGTATATAAACATTTGTAATTATATGAATGTTATAATGGTCCAATATAAATTCCGTGTGTGTCTAAAATATTTATCAAATTTGCCATTGATTTCATCTCATCATCCAGCTGATACCTTCATGGTAAGAAAAAGTATTGTTTGTATATCATCATTGATATATCTGATAAGTTTTGTTGCTTTTGAAGTTATGCTATTCAACAAAAGCGTTTCATGAATACTCTATCCCATAAGGCATAAGCTCTTCACAATTATCATTATTTTTCAATCATCAATTTCCCATACAAACGAGTTCATAAAAACAAAAAGCGCCGTTGCCGGGGATCGAACCCGGGTCACCCGCGTGACAGGCGGGAATACTTACCACTATACTACAACGACTTCTTTGTTAATAGTGCTATTCAGATTTTATAAAATTCACGATAAAATGTTTGATATTTCTTGAATGAACGTGCAGCCGTCAGTCAACAACTACTGGATTTTATACTTCTACTAATTTACTATTGCAATTCCTAAACTCCAATTTTTTAATGACTTTTCTTACCATTTTATGGTAGTGATAATAATTTGATGCTCTATTTATACAACAATCCAAAACTCTATGATTTATCATCCTCTTAGAATATTAGACCAATTCTTTAATCAAACATTGATTGACCTTACAAGTTCCAATCAACAATCTCATTCAACATTCAACATTCAACATTCAACACCCATATCATGTTCAAAAAATCTCATCCTTCATTACCTTTCATTTTTAACACATTTGCTACCAATCCATTTCTTTAGTCCTTTATTTTATTACTGGGCTGTTCATCTGTTGCTTTCTTTTCTGGATCATTTCCCACTTTTCACTTTCTCAAATCAAGTTTCTATACGCTAAATTTCACTTAAAAATCACAATTTCAGATCTATTTTTGCATCAGAAAGCAATCCCAAGTGTAAATAATTACCCAATTCAATTGGGTAAGAAAGAAAGCTGAAATCTTTGGCACCCAATTCATTTTTTAGGGTTTTATGATTAATGGGTGCCAAATTTAGCAAAAGATCCAAAATTCCGACAACCCCATCAATATCCAACAATAATAGTAGCAGCAGCAATGGCAGCAGTGGATCGAATTCAGTAACAAGCAATGATTTGAACTTCTATTTAGCAGCTTGTCAAAATGACCCAGATGTGAAAATCTTTGATTCTAAGCTACAACAACATGCTACTGCAGTTATCAACACTTTTACTGGTTCTGAAAATAGTGGGTTTGGTCAACAGGTTAGTTCTCTCTCCTTTGACTCCCTAAGACAAGTTACTGGTAGTCTTATGGATATGAATCATGAGGTTGTTAAAGTTATTCTTGATTGCAAAAAGGATATTTGGAAGAACAAGGAATTGCTTTCACTTGTTGAGGATTACTTTGAATATAGTGTTCAAACATTAGACTTTTTCACTGCCCTTGATCAATGCCTCAAAAGGGCTCGTGATCGCCATTTAATTATGCAAGTTGCTATACGACGATTCGAGGATGAAATGAGGGAAAATCATGATTGTAATGATGCTAATGATAAGTTCTGCAATACATTGAGGGAATTGAGGAGTTTTAAGGAGGCTGGGGATCCTTTTGGGCAGGAATTTTTCACAATATTTCATTCTGTTTATACCCAACAAGTCCAAATGTTGAGGAGATTACAGCTTAGAAAACGAAAACTCGATAAGAAAATGAAGTCAGTTAAGGTTTATAGGAAGGTTTGTAACATCATTTTTGGTGCTGCTTTTGTAGCTGTTGTGATTTGTTCTGTTGTTGCTGCAGCAATTGCTGCGCCGCCTGTGGCATCGGCGTTGGCAGCCGCTGTTTCTGCCCCAATCGGAGGGGTGGGGAAATGGTTCAATTCGTTATGGAAAAAGTACGAGAGGGAGTTGAAAGAGGAAAAGGATTGGATCATTGAAATGCAGCTTGGAACATATATAACTATTAAGGACTTGGATAGCATTCGGGTTTTGGTCGAGAGGTTGGAGATTGTGATTGATTCATTATTGTCGAACGCTGAGTTTGCGATAAGGGATGCCGACACTTTGACATTAGTGATGGATGATATTAAGAACAAACTGAATGTGTTTATGGAAGGAATTGATCAAATAACAGCTCATTCTGATAAATATAGCAGGGGAATTAGACAGGCTAGGACTGTGATCTTGCATAGAATTATAAAGTATCCTAGTGCACCTATTTAAGTAACTTGATTTGCTTCATGGGTTGTTCAAAAGCTCAACGCTTTACACAGATTAAGCAGGAATCCAGGAAAAATGTCATATTTTTCTAAATATAGAAATTTGGTTGACAGTGAGAGTATTTTGGGAAGTGAGCGCGTTTATGCTGCCTGCTGGTACAAACCTAGCAAGAGGATAGTGAGGCAGCTTGTCTCTGGTATGCATATGTTTTGGTACAATGCTATCCATTCTTGTTGATGCATAGTTGTATAATTATGTTTGAATTATACTCATGCTTACTCAATTGCTTATAACAATATGTTCAATTGGAGTGGTTCAAGAATACAATTATGTGTAGATGTGATGCTTTTTTGTATCACTGTAAAGTGTAAACTCTCTGGCTCTAAAAATGTTTCATTATTTTGGAGTTGGGTTTAAAATTTTCTGAATAAAACAATCATAGAATTGATTTATCTAGTAAATTTATTATTTCTTTTTACTTTCCGATTTGTTATATATATAGGATAGAGGAACTATCGGGTTATCTTGATATTCACTTCGTATGCAATGGATTTTGCCAATAAGTTTCTTGAAGTGGCTCTGTCCCCAAGTTCTTGGTCGATTAGTGTGTTATTCTTTCCTAGGATTTGGTAGGGTGGAATCGGAGAGCATATAATACTATAGGTAATTGCTGATGGAGTAAAGTTGGGGCAGTAGAGTGATGTGAGCGTCCGGACTCCATTGAAACCCTCTCATCAATTATTTGCAAGATGAAAATACAACTTATTAAGTGCTTGAAAACTGCACATAATTGGCTGCCCAAAGATGAAAGAACCATTTCATTGCCCCAACGCCATTAAGTGGCTGCCGCCTAGGGCGGGGTTTTGGGGTCTGATATACGCAATCTTACTCTTGTTTGTAACAATAAAGAGGTTATATCAGATTGGCCTTGGTAGCAAAGATTGTGCAGCTTCACATAAACCAAAGTGCACATAATTTGCTGTCCGAAGCTGTGTAATGTAATGCTTGGAGATGATGTAGAAGGGCTTGTTGTATGGTGGGTTTCAGTGTGTTATAAATGGTGTGACTTGAGTGCACATTTGGTGTGTGCATTCATGTGTTACTCTTGGGTTTGAAATCCAATGAGTATGTTAATGGAGATGTATTAAGTTGAGTCTTGATGATTGTGATTTATGATGGTGATTAAAAGTATGGATTAATGAGGTAATGAAGTACGAGTTATTCATTGGAGTTATGGGACTTAATGAAGAAGTGTAAAAGTTTAATTCTTGATGCTCCTAGGATGCTGTTTTTGACTCTTCAAGTACTTGGGGATGTTTCATTATCATTTATTTATAGTTTTAATATACTTAATATTACTTAGTGAGATCTCTCTTATAAATAGAGAGCTCTCATTCACACATAAAGAATGATTCACAAAATACACCCCAAGTCAAACACTAGCCTATATCTCTTCTCTATTGTAATTCTCCATATTTGAGAGTTCTTTGAACTCCTTTGATAATATAAGAGATACTACACACCGGAGGACGTAGCCTAAGTTGGGTGAACCTCGTTAAATTTTTTTGTCGTTTTATTGCATTTCTTTCTCCTACAAACATCGATATCATTGATAGTTTAATTTGTTTGTCACAAAACCTCATACATTCGATCTTGGCAATATTGGAGTTTGAAACACATTGTTCGAACTCTAATATAACATCGTTTTCACAGTGTGCATTAGCTGTAGCATCCAAAACAGAAAACCACTCTCGGTTTGTGTAGTCTCATTTCCCCAAGTGCGTCGATGGAAAAGTTATACTTAAATCAGTTTCAGTTCGATGCGGCACTGTCGATTAGTTCATTTCCGTATAGTCCATTTAACAGTTTCAGCCAGACACCGGTATTATGTTTCAAATTCTATAGCTTTGTTCATATTCCAAACACCTTACAAGACACTCGTAAAAACCCACATATTACAACTGATCATCCGGCCACATCGTTAAATTTTTCTTATGTTTATGAATGTGCAAACTGCAGGATGCGAAAATACTGCAAGTTCCTGCTCCGTACCTAAGATTTTCGCAAAGCCTTCCTGCTCGTGACATATTTTCCTCGTCAGTTATTATACATCTATTTCATGATCTAAATTCCTCAGGTAGCCGAAGTTTCCACTGTCATAACTCGTAATTGATCATGTCGCTGTCGATATAAACTCTCGTCCTCTATCTTTCCTTGCAAATCCAAATGAAATAAGCTACAGCATCTGAAACACAAAATTGGTGGCTCTATCATTGGAACGAAGACGTTTATCACTCAGTAATAGAATATATTGACAGTTACCTTATATTAGACAGTTATCTCCGTGAGTAATAACTGATGTTTTTAGTTTTCTAAAATAGAATAGTGCTTATGTATATATAAAGGAGTTACTCCATAATAACACAACAACTGTAATTTTTCATAGAACAGAAATACCAGTATCTTCAAATCTTCATGGTATCAGAGCCTTAGGGTTTAGATTCGGGAATGTCTCATCATCTACCATATCTTACCTGCAAATGGCCGATTTTCCAGAAGAATAAACACACAATACCCCAATGTCCATGGAACAGTTGGAACAAATGTTTCAAATGTTTCAAAAACTCAATAAAACAAATGGTGCAAATTAATGCACGTAGCCATCGAGGTCGAGGGCGGCTCAGCCACTTCACTGCCGTCCCTCCACCCCCATCAGAATCCTATCATGGATTATTGAGAATATAGATGGAGAAATTGTCAATCAGTTCCTGGATCATACAACAGCACAAAGTCTATGGCTAGGAATCGAAAGCCTTTTGGGATGTGGAAGGGATGAAATTCAGATCTTTGATCTCAGTTCCAAGGCAGCGACGATGAAACAAGATAATGACACTATAGAAGCTTACTATGGTAAACTTAACATGCTGTGGAAAGAGATTGACCGGAGAATGCCAAACCCCATGACATGCTCAACATAACAGAGTTCAATAGATACATACAGAGACAACGACTTTACCAATTCCTTACTGGGATTCATGATAGTCTTGACAAAGAAAGGAGAGAAATTCTCAACAGTGAACCCTTACCAACGATGGAGACGACATATGATGCAATTAGACGGGAAATAGCACGCCGGAGGATTATGCACGGCGTCTCATCACTGGGAACAAATCCCTTAGAGATTGGATCGGGCTTGGCCACAAGAAACAAAGCCTTCCAGAAAAGCCGAGAAGAAGATGATCGGAGAAAGCTCTAATGTACTCATTGTGGTGGTTCAAGGCATACAAAGGAAGGATGCTTCAAGATTGTGGGATACCCTGAGTGGTGGGACGATCTACAGAAACGGCGGGCCGCCACCAAGGTACCGGCAAGCCGGACCGGCGGCAAGGCCCACCTAATTACTGCCGACCAACCCGATACATCATGTAGCAAATCAGGTAAAGGAGGTGACTGGTGCAAAGGGGAAGGACAAACAGTAGCTAAAGAAACAGTAGCCACATAAGGGATGGACTACAATGACGAAAATCAGAAAGAGGAAGAGAGAGAAAGTCTAGCCGTCTGGGAGGGAGACACAAACACAAATACTTCCCCTATTTATAATCAAGCAACCCTCAACCCACCCCCAAAACCCTTAAGCCCAAGCCCAAATTTTTATTATCAAGGAACCCTAAACCCAAATATAAAGCCCAATACCTGTTCAAGCCCACATCACCAAATCTCCACAAGTCTTCTTAGCCACAAACGTCACTCTCAATGGATATTTGACTGCGGGGTAACGGATACAATGACCTTTGACCTCGTGATCTTTTATTCACCCATCATTCTAACCGACTCCACATCCAAACTGCCAATGGGGAATCTGTACCAATTGACCAAGCTGGACCAGTCCATATCTCTCCTTCCCTTCATCTCAAAAATTGCTTGTTCATTCCCAGTTTGTCTCATAAATTATTGTCGGTTAGTCAGTTAACCAAGGAGTTAAACTGTACTGTGCTTTTAACCTCTGACCATTGTATTGTGCAGGATGCTCAGACGGGGAAGATCATTAGGCATGGTACTGAACGAGGTGGATTGTACTATGTCGATGAGGTGATTCAAAATAGTGGTGCAATGCTTGCTCATGGATCTCCTGCTCACAAATTGAGGACTTGGCTTTGTCGTTTAAGACATCCATCCTTAGGTTATCTAAAACGTCTTTTTCCTTCTCTTAGTAGTTGTACTACATCCCTAGATTGTGAAACTTGTGTACTAGCTAAGAGTCATAAACATTCTTATTATTCTAGTAATACTCGTGCTCCAAAACCATTTGATGTCGTGCATTCTGATGTATGGGGCCCAGCCCCACATATTGACTTTCATGGTTTTTCATATTATGTGTTATTTATTGATGATTGTTCTCGAATGTGTTGGGTTTATTTTTTGAAACACAAATTTGAGGTTTTTGATGTCTTTGTGAAATACTATAACATGATTCTCACTCAATTCCATGCAAAACCAAAAATCCTTCGCTCAGATAATGGTGGTGAATATATCTCTAATGCAATGAAACAATTTTTTCTTGATCATGGCCTTGTTCATCAAACCACCTACCCTGACACTCCGCAACAAAATGGGGTTGCTGAACGTAAAAACCGTACCCTTCTTGAGATATCCCGAGCTCTCATGTTTGACACTCATGTACCTGCCCATTTTTGGCCTGAGGCTATTGCTACTGCCACCTATCTCACAAACCGACTCCCCACTAAAATCCTCAACTTCCAGACTCCACTTGCCACCCTCAATACCTTTACTCCTGTTCCCTCTTCTCACTCCCTTCCTCCTCGCATATTTGGGTGTGTTGTGTACGTCCACCTTCCATCTCGGGTTCGGACAAAATTTGAACCCTGGGCAGTCAAATGTGTGTTCCTTGGGTATGGCACTACACAGAAGGGCTATTGATGTTATGATCCTGTCCATAGCAGAAACATTCTCTCTTGTGGCTAAAATTGATACCATTCGAAATCTCTTCTCAATAGCAGCAAATAAAGATTGGCCTCTATTTCAATTTGATGTAAAAAATGTCTTTCTACATGGAGAGATTGAAGAAGAGGTATACATGAAGCCACCACCCGGGTACTCAGATAAGTTTAGTCAAGGAGAGGGGTGTAGACTTAAAAGGGCTCTATATGTCTTGAAACAATCCCCTAGGGCGTGGTTTGGGAGGTTCACTACAGCAATGAAGAGATTTGGCTACAAACAGAGCAACTCAGACCATACCTTATTTCTCAGGAGGAGTGGAAACCAAATTACATGTCTCGTGATCTACGTAGATGATATGGTGATTACTGGAAATGACTCTAAGGAAATTGATCGACTCAGGAGCAAGCTATTCCAAGAGATTGAAATGAAAGATTTGGGACAACTGAAATTCTTCCTTGGAATAGCAGTCCTAAGATCAAGGAAGGGGATATTCATCAATCAGAGAAAGTACATTTTAGATCTCTTAGCAGAAGCAGGCATGTTAGACTGCAAACCAGCAGAGACTCCCATGGTAGCTAATCACGGTCTACAAATTGTTGAAGGGGCAGAAGAGGCAGATCAAGATCGTTATAGAAGAATGGTTGGGAAACTGATCTACTTATCTCACACGAGACCTGATATCGCCTATGTAGTAGGGATTGTAAGTAAGTTCATGCATCGACCTCAAGCGGAACACATGGCAGCAGTCCTAAGGATCCTGAGATACTTAAAGAGAACCAGTAATAAAGGCGTTTTCTACTCAAAGAATGATGTCCTTGATCTTATTGGGTATACAGATGCAGATTGGGCTGGTGATCGGGACGACAAGAAGTCTACCTCAGGATACTTCACCCTTGTAGGGGGTAATCTAGTCACTTGGAAAAGCAAGAAACAAAAGGTAGTTCCTTTGTCCAGTGCAGAAGCCGAATTCAGAGGAATAGCAAAAGGAGTTACAGAGATTCTGTGGATCAGAAAACTTCTAGGGGAACTAGGCTTTCACCAGACACAGGTAAGTTCTTTATATTGTGATAACAAAGCAGCGATAAGCATTTCTGAGAATCCAGTCCAACATGATCGAATGAAACATGTAGAGATTGATAGACACTTTATCAAGGAGAAACTAAAAAACAGGGTCATTCGTCTTCCTTTTGTTAGATCGAAAGATCAACTAGCTTACATTCTCACAAAAGTCGTTTCATCAGAGGTCTTCAATAGCACTTTATGCAAGTTAGGCATCGGTGATTCCTCGACCTAACTTGAGGGGAGTATTGGAACGAAGACGTTTATCACTCAGTTATAGAATATATTGACAGTTACCTTATATTAGACAGTTATCTCCATGAGTAATAACTGATGTTTTTAGTTTCCTAAAATAGAATAGTACTTATGTATATATAAAGAAGGAGTTACTCCATAATACAACACAACAATTGTAATTTTTCATAAAACAGAAATACCAGTATCTTCAAATCTTCACTATTTGTGAAGTAACATTTCTCCAAGGGGCAAGGAGCCTTCCCAGAGTTTGTGTCCTACCTATTTTAGTTCACAATTAAAATACATACTTAATCTCTAGTAAATCCTACCTTTATATTCTCATGAGCATGGAATTTTAATTTGCGTCCCATCAAATAATCGAATATATTTCTTCTTTACACGTCGTTCTATTCATATCTAGTTTTTATACTTGATCAAAATACAACTTTCTTCAATCTCCATTTAATCAAAATTCCAACTCGCGTAATTTCCTTCAAATTAAAATCTCAAAATCCAAATTTAAACCATCAAAACAAATAATTAACGCTTTGATGCATTTGAGCATCACTTCTTCAATTCTTACTTTCAAACAGGCTAAAAACAACAATCTTATTTTTTAATTTTTTTTAATTAATAATAGTGGAAGCACTAAATAAAACATACAAGAGACGAAAACAAAAACACCAGCAACAAAGATTAATACACCCAAAACATGCTCTATAATAAAACTTAGATAGCACTATTAATTAAAAAGTTGTTCCACTACATGATTTGCACTGTTTATAGCCAAATCCAAGGGAGTTTTATAGTTTTCATCTCGTATGAGCCTAAGTTGTTTGTTCTCCGGAAGACTCAACAAGTAGATGACTACTTCCTTCAACTTATTACCGCGTTCTTTAGCTGCTAAATGTAGAACTGTTCGCCCTTGTCCATCACAAGTAAATATCGATTTGCCGGAATTATTATAGAACTCCGTTAAGACGTTAATATGACCTCCTAGACATGCCTTGTGAATTGGATATGAATAATCTTTATTTAGGTGTTTTTTTGATTCGGGAAATCTTTTGAGAAGGAAGACAACCATTTCAACATAACCCTTAGAGGCAGCATAAGATAGAGGAGTTAATCCATTTTCATCGGTAGACTTGAGTAAATCAGGCTGTTTTTCTAGTATGCTTTGTAGTCCTCCTGTAAATTGACAAGCAGTTGGTTAACATATGTATCCACTAAAAATGTAAATGAGAAGTAATTAGTTTTTTGTGTTTGATTATTTAAAAACTGTCGCTACCCAATTGGTTGTTGTCAAGAAACTAACTCAACTAAAAGCCTAAGCTTATGGTTGAGGCCCCATGATATGTTATATACTCTAATACGTCCCTTTACAAGAGTGACCTTTGAGTTAGATGTGTGGATGCGACACATGCCTTTCTCATACTTTGCGTTGAATATTCTACTTTAAATGAGGGGTGTGTTATGAGATTCGAACTCGTGACCTTTTGTCACGTTGGCTCTGATACCATGTCAAGGAATTAACTCAACTAAAGCTTAAGCTTGTGGTTGAGGCCACATGATATGTTATATACTCTAACAGTAATTGATCTTAAATGATATGAATAGTCGTCGAAAGTTTTGTGTTTGTACAAAAAACTCTAGACAAATTTAATAGTCACGCTTAATCTTTAATTATCTTATTTTCTAATGATCAACTTTTAATAACCATGAAAATGATATTTTACATATATTTCATAAAAATTTAAACTATAAATCATTCTTATTATTACGAATTAAGAACCAAACAACCAAACGAATATTTAAATAATATTATTGTATGACATAGGATAGGAGCAAGTTATTTATTACCTTCATCTCGATTGTTAATTGCCTCATATACAATTGAGTTTGCTCCATTGTTTGAATACGCCATTTGATTGGTATATTTCCCTTAATTAGTTGTAGTACTACTACGAATTCTCAGTGTTGTTTTACTCATAAGATATAATCCTTTATTTATAGCAATAGCAATAGCAGTGTTAAAAAAGAAAGAAATGCACTGGAAGTTACATGGAAAATGCTAATCTTAAATATAAGATCAATATTGTCAAGGGAGAGAAATGCACTGGAAGTTACATTAAAAATGCTAACCTTAAATATAAAATCAATATTGTCAAGACTTAAGCTTAAGACCGTTAAAAAAACCAACTCAATTAAAAGTTTACGTTGATGGTAGAGACTTGAGACCCTAAGATATGTTATACACTATAGCACGTCCCCCCTCATATGATATAATATATCTTGGGGTCAGCGGTGGAGCAAAAATTAACAAATTCCATGAAGGTCATGTGCAATTTTAAAAATTATAATACTTTTCTAACAATTTTGTATCTTTAAACACCTAACATATACTAAGCAATATAATATTGAGACCCCTAATTTCTCAAGGCTCTGTGCGATTGAATAGGTTAAACATGCTCAAAATCTCCTATGCTTAAGGTGTGAACCATTAGCTTACTGATAGTTGAATCCACATAATATATTATATTCGGGGGCATTTGGCAATTGGCTGATGGCTGCTGGCTTTTTTGATTGGTTTGTTTGGTCAGCTGGAAATGTTGGTTTTTAAGCTAGCTGAAAAAGCTTGTTGTTTATGGAGATGTTTGGTGAATGTAGGTACTGGCTGTTGACTGTTTAGTAGAGAAAAAGTGGGTCTACAAACCAAAAACCAACAAAAAAGTTAACGGTTATCTTTTTTATTTTGGCTTAAAAGCCGGCTTTTCAACTAGCTTAAAAGCCATTTACCAAATATTTTTTTGATTGTTTAACCAACTAAAAAATCAAAAGTCAGAAGACAATCAAAAAAATTAAGCAAAAAGCCATAAAACAAACACACCAAATACAATTAATTGGAAACTTCCTTTTAAAATCAATTAAGTTGACTTCTTTTATTCCTTTTTGTTGAGTCAAGCCTCAAATCTCAACATGATAGAGGTGAGTTCGATCACTTCGTAGCATATTCATTGGCTTACACATTGGAGGGTGATAGTGTGTATGCAAAGGGGTATGGAAACTTATGTTTTGGATCACTTGATGAAGTGATCAAAGTGGGAGGCTTTGTGTGCCTTGATGAAGGCAAGGGAGTGCTCATGGAAGGTTTCGAAGGTGGCTCGAGTGGTCGAGCATGAAGAGCTCGATCGAGCCACAAAACAGAAGCTGTCCAGTGAGCTCAGAATTGGCGCTCGACTGGTAGAGCCAATATAGCTTGGGTCGAGCAATGTGCAGCAGCCCACAGTTCGCGATTCTGTTTTGTATCCGGTTTTGTTTGGGCTTTTAACTTTTGCCCTAGGCTATTCTAATATGTTTTAGGGCTATATAAGAAGTCTTAGAGCATCATTAAGGGATTAAGTAAGGCATATACAAGAGAGTAAAACTAGGGTTCACACCATAAGAGTTCTTCCTCTTTGTATTTTCATACGTGTGAGAGATTAAAGTAAAGGTTCAATCTTTGCTTTGGGAGATTGTTTTTAAAGCTTTGTAAGATGAGTCATTAATGTATTCTTGCTTATATTAATGATAAGATACTTTGTTTGAGGGGGAAGTATCATTAGATACCTCATATATTCTTGTGTTTTGCCATTGTTGTTACTTGCTTTGTTTTTAGGTGTTTACTTTACATTAGTTTGTTCATTATTTTTCATCAAATATCATAGCCTATTCCCAACACTTTTATTTGTTTTTGGGTCTTAACTCGGTGTCCAATGAACACGTTATTAGGTACAATTTTTTTCCACTATTTAAAATACTCCTCAAAACAATCAATTAAAGTAATCACTATTTGGACTATAACTAGTATTTTTGAATCAATCTATCACTCCTTTGATTCGAATATTCTGAACATAATTGTTGAAGAAAATTACTAGACACCTAATGGTTTGTTTGGTAGATGATAATAAATGGTGGAAATAGAAACAAAAAACTAGTGTAATTTTGGTTGAAAAATCTTTTGGCTACCTTAATGACCATATTTATTCAACTTCAATCATCTCATTTTCTTCATAAAATTTAATCCAATGCATTACCATTGGTAGAGTTGGTTTAGGTGGTAATGGAAATTTGTAAACAAAAAAACTTTTTTGTAATCAAAGTTTCATTACCATTGGAATGATATAGAACTTTTAATGAAATTTTACGTTATAGATCATTCTCATTATCACCATTTAATATCACTAACCAAACGAACCAAACGATCCGTTAAAAGTATAAAAGTACTAATATTATTAAATGACTTGCAAATATTAAACACAAATACTGACTATCGCATACTTGATTTAACTATTGTTTGATCAATGATCATCAATACTTGATTTAACTTAACTTATACCACTACTATTTAAAATTATAAGTTAAAGTCAAGTATTAATAAGTTTTACAACTGCTACTTGATGATCAATACTTCACGAACTAAGCATTTTATGTAGATAATGCACATGCATTAAGATCCCAATTAGACCTACGTATGGCCAAAACGCAATTCCTATGGCCATAAATAATTAGCACGATACAAACGCTTAACCAGCAGTCTTCTATGAATACACACTTGACTTCATGACTAGTAACACTCTAACACAAACTTCAAAATTATTTATGCGTTCAGCATAAATTTAATTTTATGGACTATAAGGAATTTCGTCCAACACATAATTAAAATATCAAAATTTTTCATGGTTAAGCCAAACACCGAACAGTTTTATGACTTATTTCCATTATTCTAAGTACTCCTAAAAACAAGTAATTAAAGTGACCACTATTTTAACGTACTCAAATGATATTTGTGAATCAATCCTACAAGGTCATCAACACATGGTTTTTATTTTTATTTTTATTATCACCTACCTAATCTCCACTGATTAAGCCTATAATACTTATAATACTTTAAATGCTTACTTACAGTATTCTTAAGGTTCTATATTTTTTATTATAAGCCGACCTAATTAAAGATGATCTTTCACAAGAGTTTATGTTAGTATTTTTTTATTTTAAAATCAGTTTATACGTACGTACAAATATATGTAGTTAAAAAAACTACTATAGTGTATGTGCTAAACACTTAAGTAGGCTTACAAAATATGACGATGTAAGTTGCAATTTAGAAGAAAAAAAAACAGGGAAGGAGAAAAGTAAATGTGAATTTAGCATGTCTCGTATGAGATCATCTTACACACTATTAATCAACTCTTAATCTCTATAGTTGTTTGGGGCTACTATCAAACTTTTGGTTGATGGTAAGCCCCTAATTTTCCGTTTTAAGCTTTTTGAATATGATTATAATAAATATTTGTCCTCTCCCTACAAAACAACTATTCTACTCATTCATTGGATTGATTCTAACCATATATGGGTTTTGATCTCTCCCCTTGTGTTAGTTTGGAGTTATGAATTTTGGTCTATAATTGATTTGTTGGTAGATATTAAAGAGAAAATGCAGCAGACACCAAATTACAATTACTATCAACTACATCAAATTCAATTCTATCTCAAGACTACAACAAATCAAAAAACCCCCTCGTAAAAGGTTGTATCAAACGGTGATGTGGAAGAGAATATTCAGAATTGTCAGATCACATATACAACGATCGTAATTTTGTTAATTTTGAATTATATTTGATTAAAGTTGTTATGTATTTGCTAATTTTTAACTTTGATGTAGATGTTATATGATTCTTTATTAATAGATCATGCATTATTAAAAAAAACACACTATGAAACATCTCCATATAATTAGCTCAATCTAATGAAAAATTGTCCTTGAAAAATTCTACCTATCGTCTATCTGATGTGAATGATCTCTATTATTGATTATTTCTAAATAATCCAACCTTTGTGGAGTATTTTTTTTTTTTTGCTGAAAACACCCATTGCCACATTTTAATCGCGCTATTTATGTACCTACTAGCCGTTACCCTCACTTTTTTTTTCTCCTTATGTTTCTTCATTGGTCTACCCCCACTCTTCTTTGGTGGTAGGTACCTACAGTAGCCGATTAAAATGTGGCAAGGGGTGCTATCAACACAAAGTATAAAAAGTTAGATTATCTAGAAATAACTAATAGTAGGGATTATTCACAACAGATGAAAAACACATGAGATTATTCATGACAATTTTCCTTTTTCTTGATCTTTTTAATATTATAAGCGTCACGTGATTACTTTAAAGGTATAAGTGATCACTTTAACTCTATAATAAATAATTACCTTTAAAATTATAAGTGATAACTCCACAATTATAAGTGATCACTTTAAGATAATATATGTATATTAAATCAGCTCAATAAAAATAATTTTACAGTAAAATACTCTAATTTAAACTTTGTATAATTATAAAAAGTTTACAATTCTTTTTAAATTTCAACGTGAAGGGAAGTCACCCTCTTCTGTAGCAAGCTAAGCCATGGTCAACTTAATGTGATGAGATGGTATTTTTTTCCTTAAAGTACTATATTGCCTTGATTTTTCTAATGATTTTTTTATGTGTTTCGCAATATTGGTTATATTTGATTTAGGTTAGAATTAAAGTATAATTTGAGCTTTATATCTATAAGTACATTTTATATATTATTATAAAAATATAAAAAATATATATAATCTGATGTCATATAAATATATATTTTAGCTTTTTATATTTATAAAATTTATGTTTAAATCTTCTCACTATATGTATATCGGATCTTAAAATCGAACTAGACTTGACCCGATTTCAAAATAAATTTAAAATAATGTAAAAATCAACGTGAACACAAAATTCGATTTTAAATCAATGCAAAACATGTGACCCGAATTGACCCAATGATCGATGACCCAAATGAACCCATATATGAGAGAATAAGTAGCAATAAAGATTTAGGATATTTTTTTATAGAACGAATAGTGTGAAATGAAGAAAATGAAACTTGGAGTAATGGATGGGGTAGGTTGTTAAACTAGCAAAGAGATATTTACATAATTATTTTAAAAAATATTCACATCAAATTTATCAAAAAATTTAAAAGCATAAAATTAAATTAGATAAAAGAAAAAATCAAGTAACAACAAAATTGGTTAGAGGGTCATGTCTAGTGGAAGATTCTTACTTTCTTCTAATCAAGTGTAAATTAAGAGGAATTGAGGGGTTACATGCATTCCAATTGATATTTATGACCATTGTTTTATTTCATGAATTAGGTCGTCTTTTATTATTTGAAAAATGTACAATTAGAGAAATTATTTTCTATTTTTTGTTCAAAAGTTAAATTTTATCTTGAAAAATCTAAGATGAAAGAAAACTTCTATCCTCTTAGTATTAATACTTTCTAGTGAGAAAAAAAAAATATCCTGGAAGACATTATTTTTTTGTTGTGATGTTGTAAAAAATATTCTGGGTATAGAATGAGATATACTGTTTTCGATGATGCTTCTGATGAAGATGATGTTGTAAGAAAATATCTTTATTGTCAAAGTTGTATAAATTTGAGTTGGACCCGACCTGAATTTCAATCTACAATTCAATTGTTTGTTATTCGAGAATTAATCAAAAAGTTAATTCAAGTAACTACTTGTTGAACCTACTTGAATTAATAGTGACAAGAAAAATTAGACACTTGAATCAAAAGAAAAGTAATCACGTATAATTAACTCAAACCAATATGCTTAAAGTGATCCAAACCATTAATTTATTCGATATGAATCCAATCTAACCCGAGTTCATAAACTAATTAAAATTTAATTTAAATTAAGATTTGTAACCAAAATATTTTAGTTATATCTTTAATAATATTTATTTGTTAATTGTTATATATATCAAGACTTGGACTACCCTTTATATTTGGAGTGTTGTCTTTGAAAATGATACTACTGATCTATTTAGCATAAACCAAATTAGTACTCAAAGTCTTTCACATAACATAGACTCATAATTTTGAATCCGGCTAGAATATGTTTTTGGGGTGTTTGGCAATTGGCTGTTGATTTTTTTTTATTAGTTTGTTTGACCAGTTGAAAATGTTGACTGTTTTTTTGGCTTTTAAGTTAGCTGAAAAAATTAACTATTTGTGGAGATGTTTGGTAAATTTAAGTATTGGCTGCTAGTACTTTATTAGTGAAAAAGTAAGTCAAGAAGCCAAAAGCCAACCACAAAAGATAACTGGAACAACTTTTTTATTTTGGCTTAAAAATTACTTTAAAAGTCATTTACCAAATATATTTTTTAACTGTTTAACCAACTAATAAACCAAAAAACAAAAACTAATCAAAAAGTTAAGAACCAAACAACCCGACAACCATAAACGAATTACCAATCAAGTTCTTTTTGACCGAATTCAATTTAAATCCATAATAAATCCAATTGAAATAGTAAATACAAATTCGAAACCAAAGCTTACGTAACTCGATATTTACCAAACCAAAATAGATTATTCCTTCGACTATTATTAACTTAAGTCAAGGTCAACATAAAAGAATACCAGCACTAGTATCATAAAGCTGGTCAAAGTCAACCTCAGTAGAAATTAGTCCTTCACAGATTAAAATGATGTGTTAAGCGTAGGAGATCTGAAGTAAACATCACCTAGACGCCGTTAAAACTTGGGAGTTAGAACTGCATTTATTTTTAATGGACACGTGTCTTTTGCTAACTGACTTAATTTAAATTGACGTGTAATAAAATTGCGTTAATATTGATTTTATTATATAAATAAAAGAATAGATTGACGAATCATAAATAATAATAAAAAAATTATAAAATAATAAATGATATCTCTTTATAAATTTGGCAAATATTATATAATTTTATATAATTTTATATAATTACATGACATTAAATTATTCAGTTGGCAAAATCCTTGTGAAAAAATTCAAAATAAATTAACATAAATTATAACATTTCAATATATTATAACTATTAAAATTTGAATTTAATTAATCTTTAAAATAAAAAGTAAACATAGATTGTAAAATCCTTGTGTAGTAATGAAATTATGGTATACGATATATCACAAAAATTTGAACATTAATTAGTACTCCTTCCATTTTCATATGTTTACAAATAAAATTTATGAAGTTTAAAGTCAAATTTTGATTATGATTTCTCATTAATTTATATGAAAAAAACACATTCATGTGCGAGTTTGATGGATTCGTCTCAATATATATTTTCTAAATATTAACTTTTTAGAAATTTTTAAAACTTGCAATTAAAATTATTTGACTTTTAATTTTGCGAAAAGAAAAATGAAAACAGAGGGAATAAAATACAGCTAAGTTCTCTCGGTTATTGTTGAAATATAATAGGAGTAGAAAGCTAATGTAATTTTGATATTAACAAATTTAATGGTAGTGTTTGTTATACTTTAATTAGTTTTATTGCATAATTAAAAATTTATTTGAAAATGCATACAATACCATATAATTAGGATAATGATCTATTAGGTATACTTCACCAAGCAATACAAAAACTCCTCCACCTCCATAACAAACAAATGCCACATTAGCAAATTTGTTATAACTTCTCTTCATCATATTGTAAGATGATGTTAGATAATAATAAAAATTGGGAAAAAAAAACTCAATAACAATTAAAATTTCATTACCAAAAGATCAAAGTTTAAATTACAAATAATTTTCATTATCACTTCAATTTACTTATTATGTTAGCAAAATATCCTATAAATAATCAATATAATATTTATTATAAAAGTAAAGTAAAGACCTTAGGTCAATAAATCAATAAACTCATCACAGAATTTATGAGTAGCGGAGAAGAACTTAGGCCAAGATTCTAAGTTGGTTTGAATTATGGGGCATAATAATATTATCTTAAAGACTAATAACTAATTAATCTTGAGTTCTCATGGTTAAATAATTTTTTTTTTGAAATTGATCAAAAATTTAAAAAAGTACAATTGTGATGCAAGACATTATGATGTAATTAAAAATATTAATTATAAAAGAAAAGACCTTGTAATTTACATGTAATATTGGTGAAATTGCTAATACATTTCTCCATTTTACCTATTTATATACACACCATCTATATATATTCCAAGGTACTTCGTGAGAAACTGCTTACACTGCAAATAAG